>NW_026004631.1:212340-428878 GCF_001458135.2 Marmota marmota marmota | reverse complement strand
AAAAAAAAAAAAAAAAAAAAAAAAAAAAAAAAAAAAAAAAAAAAAAAAAACCTAGCCCTCGTCCTATGCTGCGACCCCTCGCCGGCAAGGGAAAACACGACACAGGATTCTTCTTTCAGCAGTTTATTCAGGCCTTGATTCATGTATCATCTTCTAGTGACCCGTCGCCGAGCGCCCAAGCACAGCCTAATAAAGCCTCCAGCATACCAATCTTAAGCTGCCACGTGGACCTTTCTCATAGGGTGGTAAGGGATTGTGTGCCAATTCTCCATATTAGGAGTTGTTTATCACAGGCCACAGTGGAAGCCGGCGCCATCTTCTAATGGCGGCCACGGTCTAATTAGAACGGCTCACCACAGTCCTAGCCCTAAACCTAACCTTAATCATAAACCTAACCCTAACCACACCCCTAACCCTAATTATAACATTCACCCTACCTCTAAACATAGCTATAAAGCCATCTCTTAAACCAAACATTGCCCTAACTCTAAACCTAAACTCTAAACTCTAATTCTAACTCCTAACCCTAACCCTAACCCTAACACTAGGTTTAGTAAACCCTAAACCTAGCCCTAATCCTAGCTCTAATTTAGCCCTATCTCTAACCCTAACCCTAACCCTAGCCCTAAGACTAACACTCTCCCTAGCCCTATCTGTAATTCTAACCCTATCCCTTACCATAATCCTAAACCTAGCCATAACCCTTGCCCTATCCTTAGTTCTAGCCCTAAACCTAGAACTAAACCTAATTCCAAATTTATCCTTAACCCTAGGCCTAAGCCTAACACTAACACTAGCCCAAACCCTAACTCTAGGACTAAAACAAAACCGTGTATGAGCCCTAACCCTAAACCTTAACTTAAACCAAACCATAACACTACTACTAGACCTAACCCTAGCACTAGTTCGAGTCCTAACCTTAACTTTAAAAACAACCCTGACCCTGACTCATATCCTAATACTCACCCTAGCTCTAAACACTGCCCTCACCTTAAACTGAACCCTAATAGTAATTCTAGCCATAATTTGAGTGCTAACTCTAACCCTGAAACTAAGCCTGACCCTAATTCCAATCCTAATATGAAACCTATCTATAAATATCACCCTAATCTTAAACCTAACCCTAATACTAAGCCTAACCCATACCCTAACACTAAAACTAACCCTAATGGCAATCCTAGTTTTACATTAGCCATTGCCCTAATCCGAGCCCTAAACCTAGCTTTAACCTTAACTCTAACCATAACCATAGCCCTAACCCTACCTCTAAACCAATTCCTTACCCGAAGCAAAACCCTAAACCTAAGGGTAACCCTAGACCTATCACCAATCTTTACGCTAACCAAAACAGTAACCATATTAATAGCCCTTACCCTGTCCTCATTCTAGATCTAACCCTATCCAAAAAACTAACACTTACCCTGACACTTTTACTGACCCTACCACTAATACTAGGTCTAATCCTAACTGTAACCCTAACCCAATACCTACTGTAATCCTATCCCTAGAGCTAATCCTGAACCAAATTCTCAGCCTAGCCCTAACCATAGCTCAGAACCTAACCCTTACACTAAACATAACCTTAACCAAACCCTAGTTCTAACTCTCACCCTAACCCTAAATCAAGACTTAATCCTAACCATAACCCTAGCCCTAAACTTAAGACTAACTGTATCATTACCCTAAACATAAGCCTTACCCTAATGCTAACCCTAGGCCTAACCCTAAACATATCACTATCCCCAAACTTATCAATTACCCTAAACCTACCCTGAACCCTAGACCTAATCTAATCATTACCCTAACACTAACCCTAATGCTAATTTGAGCCCTAACCCTAAACTCAAACCTAAATCAAACCCTAACACTGACACTGACCCTAATAATTTCCCTAGGTCTAAACCTCATTCTTACACTATACCTAACCCTTACACTAGACCTAGCCAAAAAACTAACACTAAAACTATTCCTAAGCATAACCCTAGACCTGATATCAGCCCTAGCCATGATATTAGCCCTAGCCCTAACACAAACCCTCGCCCTTATCCTAGACATAAACATAGCCTTAATTATAACCCTAACCATAACCCTAGGACTAACTTTAGAGTTAGGATTAAGGTAAAGAGAGTGTTAGGTTTAGGTTTCAGGTTAGGTTTTAGGTTTCACTAACCCTAGCCCTAATCTTAGACCTAATTTAGCCCTATACTTAACCTTAAACCTAACTCTAGCTCAAAGACTAACTCTAACTCTCACCTTAGTACTAACCCTAGTTCTAAACCTATACTTTACTGGAACCCTAATTCTAGCCCAAATCATAGATCTAACACTAGCCCTATAAATAGGCCTAGCAGCAATCCTAGATCTAATTCTAACTCTGTATCTAACTCTAATCCTTAGCCTAAACCTAAACCTAACCCTAGCCCTAAACCTAAGGCTAATGTTAAAACTAGCACTAACCCTAGACCTAAAATAAAACCAAGTCATACACCTAACCCTAAACCTTAATATAAACTAAGCCCTCACCCTACACTTAGCCATAACTCTAGCCCTAATTCGAGTTTTAAGCCAAACCCTAAAACTAACCCTGACCATGACTCTGACCTTAACCCTAGCCCTATACCTAAACCTAAAAATAGACCTAGCCATAACCCTAACATTAAAATTAGGACCAATCGCAACCCTGGTACTCACATTAGTTGTTTCTCTAAACCTAGCCTTAATTTAACCCAAAACCTAGCCTTATTCCGAGCACTGTCCCTAGATTTACCCCTAACCTTAACCCTATAAGAAATCGTAACTATAACCCTAGACGTAACACTAGATTTAAAACTAACCCTATCCCTAAGCCTAACCCTATCAATAATTGTAACAATAACCTTAGCTGTACCTCTATCTCTAACCCTATGCATTACCTTAAACATAAACCTAACCCTAGCCCTAATGCTAAACCTAGGATTAAACCTAATGGTATCCCTAATCCTAACCCTATCCATTACCCTAAACCTAACCTGAAACCTAAACTTAACACAGTCTTTATCCTAACCCTAACTCTAATGCTAATTTGAGCCCTAACATTAAGCATTAACCTATCCAAAACACTAATCGCGACCCTGAGCCTAAGATTACTCTTAGCTCTAAACCTGACCCTAACCTTAACCCTTACAATAGACGTAGCCATAAACATGACCCTAAAACTAGTTTTAACCATCACACTGGACCTGAAATTAGCCCTACCCGTAATCCTAGCCCTAAATCTAGGGTTAATCCTAACTGAACCATAACCCGAGCCCTAACCCTCATTCTATTCCTCACCCAAGGCCTAAACCTACCTATAACCTCATCCTGTACCCAAAAACTAACCATAACCCTAAACCTAACCCTAAACCTCACCCTAAACCTAGGCCTAATGCAAAGACTAGTGCTAACCTAGCCTTTATTTAATCCTATCCTAACCCTAAACCTAGCCATAAGACTAACTCTAACTTTTGCCCTGGCCCTAGCCCTAGTTCTATCCTCAGCCTTAATCCTAATCCTAGATCTAAGCCTATATGTAAATCTAAACCTAACTCTAAATTTAACTGTAAGAATAAGCCTAAACCAAACCTTAACACTACCCCTAACCATAATGCTAATCCTATAAAGTGCCCCAGCCCTAGCCCTAGCCATAAACCAAACCAAGCCATAGCCCTAATCCTAACCCTTAACCTAAATCAAACCCTATCCCTAAAACTAACACAAAAACTAACTCTGAAATTAACCATGACCCTGACACAGACCCTAACACTAATCCTAGCTCTAAACATCACTGTAATCTAAAATTAACCCTAACACTCTATCTAGCCTTAACCTAACCCGAAATCTAGACTTAATCATAACCCTATTTCATACATTAGTCATTGTCCTAACCCTAGCCCTAATCCTAACCCAAATTCTACACCTAATCCAAGTCCTAAACCTAGCTTTTACCCTAATACTAGGCCTAACCCTTACCCTAACACTAACGCTAAACCTAACTCTATTTCTTACACTAAGACAAACCCTAAACCAAATGCTAACCCTAGTCTCAATCCTAATCCTTAGCCTAACTTAAAATCTAACCATAATTCTAGTCTTAACTCTAGCCCTCATTCCACCTGTAAACCTAATCCTGACCTTCATCTTACCCTAACAGTAATCCTAGGTCTAAACCTGACCCTAACCCTAAAACAATCCCTAACACTAGCCCTATTGGTAACCCTATACCTATACCTAAGCCTAACACTAGATCTAGACCCAAAGCTAATCCTAAAGACAGCCCTAGTCCTAAACAAAAACCTAGCACTAGCCCTAACAATAACCCTTAACCTAAACTGAACACTTATCCTACCCCTAGACCTAAACCTAGTCCTAATTCTGGATGTAACACTAACCCTAACCCTATCCCCAAAAATGACCCTGATTCCAACACTGAACCTAGCTTTAAACCTGACACTAACCCAAAACCTATAACTAAAACTAGGCCTAGCCATAACCCTAACCCTAAATCTAGCCCTAAACATAACCCTAGCTCTTACATTAACTATAGTCCTTACCCTAGCCCTAATCCAAACACATAACCTAGGCCTAATCCTAGGTTTAAACTTAGCTCTAAGCATAATCCTCAGCCAAACTCTAGCCCTAAACCTATCCCTAACCTAAGCTTCGCCTTAGACCTAACCCTTGCTCAAAGCCTAAACTTTATATTAAACATAACACTAGCTCTATCCTAAACCCTAACCCTAACCCAAGCCTTAATCCTAACATTAAACCTAGCCTGAACTTTAGCTCTAACCATAACCATTACCCTAACCCTAACCCTAACACTAATTAAACCCTATCCCTAACACTAAACTTAACTCTACCAATAAATGTAAACCTACACCTAAACCTAAACCTAACCCTCGCCCTAGTGGTAACCTTAGCTCAAACACTAACCCTTACCCTAACCTAACCATAATCCTAGCTCTAAACCTAACACTTACCTTAACCATAAAACTTACCTCAAATCACACCCTAGCCTTATCTCTAAAACTAACCCTAATTCTAGACTTAATCCAAATCATAACCTAGCCCTATCCCTAGCTCTAAACCTATTCATTACACTAAACATAACTCTAACCCTAATGGTAACCCTAACCTGATTGCTAAACCTAACTGATCCATTACCCTAAACTTTAAGGGAATCCTAAACTAAACCCTATCCATTACCTTAATCCTAAACCTAACCCTAATGCTAATTCGAGCCTTAACCCTAAGCATTTAGCTAAACCAAATGCTAATCCTGACCCTGACTCTGACACTAATAATAACCCTAGCCCTAAAGCTGACCTTTAACCTAAACCTAACTCTTACAGTAGACCTAGCCATAATCTAACCCTAAAAATATTTTTAATGTTAACCCTAGACCTGATATTAGCCCTAGACCTGGTCTTAGCCATAACCCTAACAGAAACCCTACCCCTTAATCTAGCCCTGAACCTAGCCTTAATCCTAATCTGAAACATAACCCTAGGCCTAATCCTAATTCTAAACCACACCCTATGCCTAAAGATAGATAAAACCCCACCCATTCTCTTAAACTTAACCTTAACACCAATGCTAATTCTAATTATAGCCAAACCCTTTAGTATAACTCTAAAAATAACACTAGCCTTAATACTAGCCCTAATGCAGCCCTAACCCTAACACTAACCCTAGCCCTAAACCTAAGCCCTAATTTAGCTCTAACCCTAACCCTAACTTTACCCCGAATTTAGTCCTAACTCTAAAACTAACCCTAACCCTAATTCTAGGCCCAGTTTACCCCTAATCCTAGCAATAACTCTAGCGCTAATCCTAGCCCAAGTTTGCCCTAACTCTAACCCTAATCCTGACACTACTACTATACTAACTCTAATTCTTGCCCTAGCCGTATCCCTAGTTCTAACCATATTCATTACCATAACTCTAACCCTCACCCTAACCCTAGCCCTAGCCTTAGCCCTAACCCTAGATCTAACCTTAACTCAATATCTAACCATAACCCAAAGCCTAAACCTCAACCTAACTCTAGCACTAACCCTGATGCTAATCCATAATCTAGCCATAACCGTAGCCCTAGCCCTAAAACAAAATCAACCTATATCTCTAAACCTTAACCTAAACCAAACCCTAACCATACAACTACTACTAACTTTAACTTGAATTCGAGTTCTAACCCTAACCCTAAAACAAACACTGACTCTGACACTAACCCTAACAATAACCCTTGCTCTAAACATCACCCTAACCCTAAACCTAACCATAACACTAGACCTAGCCCTAACCCTGACCCTAAAACTATAATTAATTGCAACATTAGCTCATTCATTACCATAGCCCTAATCCTAGCCCTAATCAAAACCAAAATCAAGCACTAATCCGAGCCTTAACACTAGCTTTAAAACAAACCCTAAACATAAACCTAACCCAGAACATAGCCCTAAAATTTACCCTAAACCTAGCCAGAATTCTAACCATAACCCTAGCCGTATAAATAGCTCTATCCCTATCCATTACAAGAACCATAACCATAACTCTAATTGTAACCCTAGGCCTAACCCTAAACTTATCCCTAACCATAACCTATTTCATTAACTTAAACCTAACCTGAACCCTAAACCTAATCCTATCATTACCCTAACTCTAACCCTAATGCTAATTCAAGCCCTAACCCTAAACCTTAACCCAACTCAAACCCAAACTCTGCACCTTCCCATGATAATATACCTAGCTCTAACCCTGACACTACCCCTAAACCTAACCATTATACTAGACCTAGCCATTAACCTTACCCTAAAACTATCCCTAGCCATAATCCTAGACCTGACATTTGCCCTAGCTGTAATTCTAGCCCTAAACTTAACACAAAACAAACCCATAACCCTAGCCCTAATCCTAACCATAATCCTAACCCTAGCCCTAATCCTTTCCATAAATCTAGATGTAAATTTAGCTCTAACCCTATCAATCACCCTAAACATAACCCTAATTTTAATGCTAACCCTAGGCCTAAATCTAACCCTATCCCTAACCCTAACACTATTTATTATGCTAAATCTAGCTTGAACCCTAAACCAAACCCTATCATTACCCTAAACCAAACCCTAATGCTAATTTGAGCCCTAACCCTATACTCTAACCTAAAAGAAACCCTAAACCTGACTTTAACCCTAATAATACCCCTAGCTCTAAATTTGACCCCTACCTGCAACCTAACACTTACACTAAACACAGCCATAAACCTAACCCTAAACTATCTCTAACCGTAACCCTAGACCTGACATTTGTCCTAACACTAATCCTAGCCCTAACCCTAACATAAACCCAAACCCTCATCCTAACCCTAAACCTAGCCTTAATCATTACTCTAATGAACCCCTAGCCCTAACCTTAATTCTAACTTTAACCCTATCCCTATCCCTACCTCTAACCCCATCCTTTACATGAAACCTAACCCTAAGCCTAAAATTAACCCTAGGCCTAAACATAAGCATAAACCTAGCCCTATTCCTAGCCCTAATTAAGCCCTATACCTAACCAAACACTAAGCTTAGCCGTAAGACTAACTCTCATTCTCACCCTACCCCTATTTCTAGTTCTAACCCTATCCCTTACCATAAACCTAATCCTATCCATAAACCAAGACCTAACAGTAGCCCTAGCCTTAGCCCTATACCTAACACTAGATTTAATCCTAAATCGAAATCTAGCTTTAACCCTAAGCCTACACCTAAACCTAACACTAGTCCCAAACCAATTGTTAAGCCTAAAACTATTCCTAACCATAGCCCTAGCCCTAAAACAAAACCGAGTAATAGCCCTAACTTTAAAACCTAACTTAAAACCAAACATAAACCTATTCCTAGCCCTAATCCTAGCCCTAATTTGAGTCCAAACACTAACCCTAAAGCTACTCTGACCTTGAATTTGACCCTAACATAAACACTAGCTCTAAATGTTATACCTAACTCTACCACTAGACGTAGTCCTAACCCTAATCTGATAAATAGTCCAAATCATAACCCTCGTTGGGACATTGGCCATAACTCTAAAACCAGCCCTAAATCTACCCAAAACCTCGACATAATGCAAGATCTCACCCTAGCTTTAACCCTAAACCTAAACCGAACACTAGCCCTAACCCTAATCCTAAACATAGCCCTAATCCTATCTCTAATTTTATCCCTTACCCTAAGCTAACCCTAACCCTAATGCTAACCCTAGGTCTAACCCTAATCTTTAACCTAACACAAACCCTCACCCTCATTCTAGCTCTAACCATAACCCAAACTCTAAACCCAACCCTGACACATATTCTGAGCCTAAAAGTAAATGTTTATCTAAACCTGAACCTAACCATAAATTGAACCCTAACACTAGCACTAGCAATAAACCTATACATAAACCTAACCCTAACACTAGCACTAGACCTAAACCTAATCCTAAATCTAGCCGTATCTCTAGCCCTAGACCTAAACAAAAACCTAGCCCTAGCCTTAATGATAATCCTTAACCTAACACAAACATTAACCCTACTCCTAGACCTAACTCTAATGGTAATTCTTGGTTTAACCCTAACCCTAACTATAACCCGAACACTGATCCTGACTGTAACACTAACCCTTGCTTTAAACATCATGCTAATGGTAACCCTAACCCTAACACTTGATCTAGCCATAACACTTACCCAAAAAGTAGCCCTAATCATAACCCTCATTAATACATCAATTGTAGGCCTAACACTAGCCCCAACCTAAACCAAAATCTGGCCCTAAGCAGAGCACTAACCCTAGTTTTAACCCTAACACTAAAACTAGCCCTAATCCATACTCTAACCCTAGATCTAACCATAGATTTTACCTTATCCATTTCCTTAAGCTAAACCCTAAACCTAATGCTAACCCTAGTCCTAACCCTAATCCAGAGCCTAACCCAAACCCTAACCCTATTACTAGTCCTAACCCTAACCTTCATTCTAGCTCTAAACCTAAGCCAAATCCAAACACTAACCCTGACACTTATTCTGACCCAACAATAACCGCAAGTATAAACCTGACCCTAACACGAAACCAAACCCTAACATTAGCCCTACTTGTAATCATATACATATACCTAAACCTAACACTAGCCCTAGACTTAAACTGAATCCTAAATCTAGCCACATCTCTAGCCCTAGAACTGAACAACAACCTAGCCCTAGCCCTAACAGTAACCCTTAACCTAACTCAAACACTAACCCTACCCCTAGACATAACCCTAGTCCTAATTCTGGCACTAAACCCAACACTAACTCTTACCTGAACACTGGCCCTGATGCTAACATAATCCTAGCTCATTGCTCACCTTAAACCAAAACCTAATCCTAACACTAGACCTAGCCATAACCTGAACCCTAAAACTAGCCCTAATCATAACCCTAGCCCTAACCCTAGGCCTAAACTAACACAAAATCTAGCCCTAATTTTAGGCCTGAACATAGCCGTAAGAGTAATCCTAAACATAATCCTAGACCTAACCATAACCCTGAGACTTGCATTAGACCTAACCCTAGCTCAAAGCCTAGCCTTTACCCTTACCATAACCCTAGCCCTGTCCCAAACCCAAAACTAATACTAGCCCTAATCCTAACATTAACCATAGCCCTAACCATAGCTCTAATTATTTCAACTACCAGAACCCTACCCCTAATCCTAACGATACCCCTAGCTCTAACCCTAGCTCTAATTCTATCCATTACCCTAAAGATAATCCTAACGCTAACCCTAGGCTTAACCCTAACCCTCTTGTAATCCCTAAACCTATCCATTGTCCTTAAACTAACCTGAACCCTAATCTTAAGCCTATTCATTACCCTAACCCTAAATCTAACCCTAATGCTAACTTGAGCCCTAAACCTAAACCTTAACCTAAACCTAACCTTAAGCCAAACACTGACCCTAATAATACACATAGCTGTAAACTTACCCTTACACTAAATCTAACCCTTACACTAGACCTAACCATAAACCTAAACTGAAACCTATCTCTTACTGTAACCCTAGACATGACAATAGCCTTAGCCCTAATCCTGGCCCTAACCCTAACATGAAGACTAGCTCTCATCCTAGCCCAAAACCTAGCTTTAATCATTACTCTAACCCTAATTCTAGCCTTTTCTTCTATCCCTAAACCAAGTTACAACCCCATTACTTACCCTAACCCTAACCCAAACCCTAACCCGAACACTAAACCTAATCATAACCTTAACCTTAAAACTAACCCTAACACTAACCCTAAACATAACTCTAAATCTAAACCTAATTCTACACCTAAAATTAACCCTAGAACTAGTCCTAACCATAATTCTAATCCTAAACCTAGCCTTAACCATAGGCTTAGCCCTAAAACAAAACTGAGCCATAACACCAACCCTAAACTTTTAACTCACCCAAAACCTAACCTTATATCTAGCCCTAAGCCTAGCCTTAGTTTGAGTTCTAACATTAACCTCAAAACTACCCCTAAACCTGTCTCTGACTTTAACACTAACCCTACCTCTAAACATAAACCGAAACCTAAACCTTACCTTAACCTAACACCAGACTTGGTTTTAGCCCTAATTCTAAAACTAGTTCTAATCATAACCCTAGATTATACATTAGCTGTAACCTTAAATCTAATGCTAACCCAAACCTAGACCAAATCTGATACCTAACCCTCGCTTTAACCCTAACCCTTACCCTAACCTAGATCAAACCCTAGCTCAAAACTTATATTTAACAATAGCCAAACCCCAACCCTAATTCTAACACTAGTCCTAAAATTAATCATTAGTCAAACCCAAACCTTAACCCTATTACTAGTCGTAACCCTAGCCCTCATTCTTGTTATAACCATAACCCAAATTCTAACCCTAATCCTGACACTTATTCTGACCTTGAACCTAAACCAAACCCTAACACTAACCCTACCCATAAACTTATATCTAAACCTAACCTTAACACAAGCCCTAAATTAAAACTAAGCCTAAATCTAGCCATATCTTTAACCAAAACCTAAACAATAAAACTAGCCCTAGCTCTAATGATAAGCATTAATCTAATCCAAACACTAACCTTACCTCTAGACCAAATAAATCCTAATTCTGGCTCTAGCCCTAACCCTAACCCTAATCCAAACACAGACCCTGACACTAACACTAACCCTAGCTATAAAAATGACCCTAACTGAAACCTAAACATAACACTAGACCTAGCCATAACCATAAACACAACACTTCCATTACCATAGCACTAAAACTAGCTCTAAACCTAACACAAAACCTTGCCCTAATCCTAGACCTAACTCTAACCTAACCTTATCCCTTACTCTAAGCCTAACCCTCACACTAACCCTAGCCCTCACCTTAGACCTAACCCTAGATAAAACCCAAAACCGAACCCTAAACATAACCATAGCCCTATCCCTAAACCTTATCCCAATCCTAGCCCTAATCATAATGTTAACACTAGCCCTAATACTATCTCTACAATTGTCCATTACCCTAAATTGAACCTTAACCCTAATGATAACCCTAGCTTTAATTCTAATTGTAAACCCAATCCTAGACCTAACCCTAAACCTAACCCTCATCATAGCCTTAAACCTAGATTAAACCCTAACCCTTACTCTAACACTAACCCTAGCCCAAACCCTAACACTAACCCTAAACTTAAAACTACCCCGAAAACTAACCTGATATCTAACCCTATCCATTACCCTAAATCTAATGATAAATTTAGCCCTAACCCTAACACTAACCCTAAACTTAAAACCACCCCTAACCCGAACACAACATCTAACCCTATCCATTAACATAACTCTAAAGATAACCTTAGCCCTAACCCTAACACTAACCCTAACCTTAACTGTAAATCTAACCCTAGACATAATCCAAAACCTAACCCTTACCCTAGCACTAACCCTAGCTCAAAACCTAACCTGTACCCTAAACCTAACCCAAAACCTAAACCTAGCCCTAGTCCTAACCCTAATTCTAGCCCTAATCCTATCCAAAACGCTAGCCCTAACCCTAGCTCTAATCCTTTTCATTACCCTAATAATAACCCTAACCCAAATGCCAACCCTAAGCCTAACCCTAAACTTATCACTAACCCTTACCCTACTAATTACTCTAATCTTAACCTGAATCAAAAAACCTAAACCTATCTATAAACCTAACCCCAATACTAACCCTAACAATGATTTCAGCCCTAAACCTAATAATTAACCTAACACAAACCCAAAACCTGACCCTAAAAATACATCTTACACTTAACCTGGGCCTTACCCTAAACCTAACATTAGACCTAGACATGAACCTAAGCCTATAACTATCCCTAGCTGTAACCCTAAACCTGACATTATCCCTATCCCTAAAACTTGCCCTAACCCTAACACATATCCTAGCCCTCATCCTAAACCCAAATCTAGCCTTAATTCTTACACAAACCTAACCATAGACCTAAACCTAATTCTAATCATCGCTCTAGCCCTAAACCTAGATATAACCCCATCCTTTCCCCTAAACCTAACCCTAAACCTAATTTAAACATAGCCCTAATTTAGCACTAAACAATCCTAACCGTAGCCTTAAGACTAACTCTAACTATCGCCCTAGCTCTATTTCTAGTTCTAACCTTATCCATTACCATAACCCAAACACTAGACCTAACCTTAGCCCTAACCCTAGCCAAAGTCCTAACACTAGAATTAACCATAATTCTAAATGTACCCCTAAGCCTAAACTCACCCTATCATTAGCAATAACACTAACATTAATTGTAAAACTACACTTAACTTTATCATTAGCCCTAAAACATAAGGATGCATAGCACTAACCCTAAAACTTAACCTAAACCAAATCCTAACCTTTCATCTAGCCCTAAGTCTACCCCTAATTCAAGTCCTATACCCAACCCTAAAATAACCCTTACCCTGACTCTGAAACTAACACTAACCTTAGCTCAAAACATCACCCTGAACTTAAACCTAACCATAAAACTAGACTTAACCCTAACCGTAACCCTAAAATTAGCCTTAATCATAATTCTAGTTATTACACTAGCTGTATCCCTAACACTAGCCCTAATGTTACCCAAAATCTAGCCCTAATACCAGCCACAACTCTGGCTTTAACCCTAACTCTAAACCTAAATCAAGTCCTAACCGTTACACTAAACCTAACCCTAACTTTAATCCTTGCACTAATCCTATACCTAACACTAACCCTAACATTAACACTAACCATAACTCTAGCCCTAACCCTAGCTCTAACTCTATCCATTATCCTAACCCTAAACCTAATCCTAAACCTAATGCTAACCCTTGGCCTAACCCTAACACATTTGCGAACCCTAACTTATCCATTACCATAAACATAACTCTAACCCTAAGCCTAACCAAACACTAAACCTAAATGTAACACTAACCCTAAAACTGGCGCTAATTGTAACCCTTGTTCTTACATTAGCCGTAGCCCTAAAGCTAATACAAAACCTAGCCTAGCCCTAATCCAAGCTCTAACCCTAGCTTTAACCCTAACTCTAAACCAAACCCTAGCCCTAAACTTAACCCTAACCCTAAACCTAGCCCTAACACTAGTGCTAACCCTATCCCTTACCCTAAGCCAACTCTAACCCTAAAACCACTCTAGTCCTAAACCTAATTCATAGCCTAACCCAAAACCTAAATCTATTTCTAGACCTAACCCTAATCCTCAATCTAGCTCTATCACTATCCCAAAACCTAACATTAGCCCTGATCTTTATTCTGACCCTAACACTAACCATAGGTCTAAACCTGACCCTAACCTTAAACTAACCTTAATATTGGCATTACCTGTAACCCTATAACTAAACCTTACCCTAACACTAGACCTAGACCTACACTTAATCCTTTATCTAGTCATAACTCTAGGCTGAGGCCTAAACAAAACCTGAGTCCTAGCCCTAATAATAACTCTTAACCTAACCCAAAAACTAACCCTACCCCTAGACCAAACGCTAGTCCTAATGCTAACCCTAACAATAAACTTAACCCTAAACCAAACACTGACCCTTATCCTAACACAAATCCTAGGTCTAAAACTTATCCTAACAAAAAACATAACCCTAACACTAGACCTAGCCATATCAGTAACCTTGAAACTAGCCCTCATCAGAGGCCAAAACCTACCTCTAACCCTATCCATTAACCTATCCCTAACCCTAACCCTAATGCTAGCCCTAGCCCTTACCCTCACACTGACTCTAACCCTAATCCTCATCTTAGTCCAAACACTAGCTCAATCCCTAACCCTTAAACTTAACCTAACCCTAAAACTAACCCATGGCCTAAATCTAAACCTAACCTTATCCCTAGCCCTAATCCTAACATTAACCCTATCCCTAACCCTAGCTCTAAGGTGACATATTACCCTAACTCTAACCCTAATCTTAATGATAACCCTAGCCCTAATCCTAGCTCTAACCCTACCCATAACCTAACCCTAGCCCTAACCCTGAGGATAACCCTAGCCCTTACCCTAAATCTACCATAGCCCTAACCCTAGACATAACCAAAGATCTAATCCTTACCATAGAGCTAACCCTTGCTCAAACCCTAACCATTACCCTAAACCTAAAACTAAACCTATCGCTAACCCTAACCTTAAGCCTAAACCTAATCCTAACCCTAAACCTAACACAACATCAAACCCTATCCAGTACCCTAAACCTAATGATAACACTAACCCTAAACTTAACACTAACCTTGTCCCTAACTGTAACTATAACCTAAACCTAACCCTAAACCTAACCCTTGCCTTAGTGCTAACCATAGCTCCAACTCTAAACCATACCCTACACCTAAACCTAATGCTAACCCTAGGCCTAACCCTAAATCTAACCCTAATAATAAACATAAAACTAGCCCTAACCCTATCCCTTACCCTAAGCACAACCATAACCCGAAGAATAACCCTGGGCCTAACCCTAACCCTTTTGCTAACTCTAACCCTATCAAGTACCCTACACCTAACATCAACCCTAAACCCAAAGCTATCATTATCCTAACCAACCCCTAATGCTAATTCAAGCTCTAAACCTAAACCCTAACCTAAACCAAACCCGAAACCTAATTCTAACCCTAATAACACCCCTAGCTCTAAACCTGACCCTTACTCTAAACCAAACCCTTACACTAGACCTAGCCATAATATTAACCCTCAGTCTATCCCTAACATAAGCCTAGACCTGACACTATCCCTAGCCCTAATTCTTTCCATAACCCTCAAACAAACCCTAGCCCTCATACTAGCCCTAAACCTAGATTTATTACTAAATAAAATTATAACCCTAGCCCTAAATGAAATGCTAACTTATGACCTAGCCCTAAAACTCGCTCTTACCCGATCCCTTTCCCTAAACCTAACCCTATTTCTAATCCTAAACCTAAGCCTAAACTAGGCCTATCCTAATACAAACACTAGACCTAATCCTAGCCTTAATTTAGCCCTAAACCTAACCTAACCCTAGCCCTAAGACTAAGTCTAACTCTCGCCCTAGTCCTATTTCTAGTTCTAACCCTATCCCTTACCATAATGCTATCACTTGCCTTTATATTAGCCCTAAGCCTATCTCTAGCCCTAATCCTGTATCTAACCCTAACTCTAAATCTAACCCTAACCCTAAGCTAAACCTCTCACTAACACAAGCTGTAACACTAATACTAATCCTAAAACTAGACCTACCCTAGACCAAGCCCTACAAAATAACTGAGCCTTAACCCTAACCCTAACTTTAACATAAACCAAATCCTAAGGCTACACCTAGCCCTAAACCTACCTCTAATTCGAGTCCTATCCCTTACCCTAAAACAAACTCTGACCCTGACACTGACCCTAACACTAACCATACCTCTAAACATCACTCAAAACCTAAACCTAAATCTAACCCTAGACCTAGCCCTAAACCTAACCCTAAAACTAGTTCTAATTGTAACCCTAGTTCTTACATTGGCTGAAGCCCTAAATTTGGCCCTAACGTAACCCAAAAAATATCCCTAATCGGAGCCCTAACACTACCTTTAACCCTAACCATAACCCTAATTCTAGCCATAACCCTTACCATAAACCTAAACCTAAGCCTAACCCTAACCCCTGACATAACCCAAAACCTAAACCTAACCCTAGACTTAATATTAGCTCTAAACACCACCCTAATGTTAAACCTACAGTAATCCTATCCCTAGACCAAACCCTAAACCTAGCCCTAACCCTAGCTCAAACCTAAAACTTTATGCTAAACCTAACCCTAAACCTAACCCTAAACCTAGTTCTAACACTAACTCTAACCCTATGTCAAGGCATATTCCTAACCATAACTGTACTTCTAACCCTATCAATTACCCTAACCATAACCCTTACCCTTTGCTAACCCTAAGCCTAACTCTAGCCCTTTCACTAACGCTAACCATATCAATTACCCTAAACCAAATCTGAACCTTAAAAACAAACCCTAACTATACCCCAAATCTAATCCTAGTGCTAATTTGAGCCATAAACCTAAATCATTACCTAAGCCAAATCCTAATCCTAATAATTCCCTGAGCTCTAAACCTGACCCTTACCCTAATCCTAACCCTTACACTAGGCGTAACCATAAGCCTAACCCTAATACTATTTAAACATAACCCTAGACATGATGTTAGCTCTAGCACTAATTCTAGCCCTGAATCTAAAAAAAACTATACCTCATTCTAGCCCTAAACCTTGCCTTAATCATAACCCTAACTCCAACACTAGCCCTAACCCTAACTTTAACCCTCGCCCTATATCTAAACCTACCTATAACACCATTCTTTACCCTAAACTTAAACCTAACTCTTTCCCTATCCTTAGGCCTAAACTAAACACTAATCCTAGCCCTAATTCTAGCCATAATGTAACCCTATCCAAACACTAACTCTAATTTTAGCCCTATAACTAACTCTAACTCTCACACTAGCCCTATCCCTAATTATAACCCTATTCCTTACCATAACTCTAACCCTGGCATTAACCCTTGCCCTATGCTTAATCCTAGCCTAATCCTAGATCTAAAATAACTATAAATGTATCCCTAAAACTAAGTCTAAACCTAACCCTAACACTAGCCGTAACCCTAATACTAATTGTAAAACTAGGCCTAACCCTAACCCTAGGACTAAAACAAAACTGAGCAATAGACCTAACCATAAACCTTAACTTAAACCAAACCCTAAACTACTACAAGAACTAATCTTAGCCCTAATGGAATCCTAACCCTAACCTTAAAACTAACCCTGACCCTGACTCATATCCTAACACACACCCTAGCCCTAAACATGATTCTAACTTTAAACAGAACCCTAACAGTAAACCTAGCCCTAATTTGAGTTCTAACTCAAACCCTAAAACTAACCTGAACCCTGACTCCTATCCTAAAAATAAGACTAGCTCTAAATATCAACCTAATTTAAATCTAACACTAACACTAGAACTACCCCTAATCCTAACCCTAAAGCCAATCCTAATTGTAACCCTGGTTCTTACATTACCTGTTGCCCTAACCCTAGCCCTAATGCTAACAGAAAAAATAGCCTAATCCGAGCCCTGCACCTAGCTTTAACCCTAACCCTAACCCTACCTCTAACACTAGCTCTAACCCTATCCATAACCCTAAGCAAAACCCTAAACCTAATGGTAACCTTGACCTATCCCTAATCCTCAGGCTAATCAAAACTCTCACCATATTAATAGTCCTAACCCTAGCACTCATTGTAGCTTGAACCCTATCCAAAACTTAACCCTAACTCTGACCTTTATTCTGACCATAACACTAACCTAGGTCTAAACCTGACCCTAATGCTAGACCAAACCATAACACTAGCCCTACCAGTAATCCTATACCTAAACCAGACCCTAACACTAGCTCTAGACCTAAACCTATCCTAAATCTAGCCTTAACTCTATTTCTACACCTAAACAAAATCCTAGCCTTAGCCGTAACAATAACACTTAACACAAAGACTAACCCGACCCCTAAACATAAACCGAGTCCCAATTCTGGCTTTAATATTAATTCTAACTCTAACCTGAACACTAACCCTGCATTTAACACTAATCCTATCTCTAAACCTGACACTAACCGAAAATGTAAACCTAACCCTAGACATAGCCATAACCCTAACCCTAAAACTAGCCCTAATCATAATCCTAGCTCTTACATTACCATAGCCCTAACTCTACACCTTAACCTAACACAAAACCTAGAGCGAATTCCAGGCCTAAATGTAGCCCTAAGCATAACCAACACTCTAAACCTCTCCCTAACCCTAACCTTAAACCTAACAATAGCCTTAATCTTAAACCTTACTCAAAGCCTAACCCTTACCATAAATATAAACTTAGACCTATACCTTACTTTAAAACCTAACACTAGGTCTATTGCTCAGTTTTGTTTTAGTCCTAGGGTTAGGGTTAGGCCTAGTTTTACAATTAGTATTAGGGTTATGGCTAGTGTTAGGGTTAGGTTTAGACTTAGTTTTAGGGATACATTTATAGTTATTTTAGATCTAGGATTAGGCTAGGATTAAGCATAGGGCAAGGGTTAATGCCAGGGTTAGAGTTATGGCAAGGAATAGGGTTATAAGTAGGGATAGGCCATAACCCTAAATTTAACCCTAACCCTAAACCTAGCTCTAAAACCTATAACTTACCCAACCCTACACCTAACTCAATTGATAACCCTAGCCTTAACTTTGACCGTAACCCTAACCCTAAACAGAAAACTAACAATAGACCTAACCCTAAAACTAACTCTCACCATAGCACTAAACCTAGATCAAAACCTAGCCTGTACCATAAAACTAAACACAACCGTAGCCTTAACATTAACCCTAAAACTGAATCTAAACCTAAACCTAAACCTACATCTAACCATATCCATTACCCTAACCTTTATCCTAACCCTAATGATAACCCTAACCCTAACCTTAACCCTAACCCTAATCCTACCATAATCCTGTCCCTAGACCTAAGGCTGAACCTAATCCTTGACCTAGCCCTATCAATAACATTAGCTCAAACCCTAGCCCTTACCCTAAATATAAACCTAGCCCAAACCCTAACTGCAATTCTAGCTCTAATCCTAAACCTAACCATAGCCCAAACCCTAGCTCTAACACTATCCATTACCCTAACCATAACCCTAAACCTAAGGCTAAACATAGCCTTGACCCTTAACCCTAACCCTAACTCTATCTCTAACCCTGATTCTAACCAGAATCCTCAACCTAGCCCTAACACTTATTCAATCCCTGACCCTTACCCTTAATCTAACCATAATAAAATGATAAGCCTAACCCTAACCGTAATCCTAAACTTAAAACTAGACTTAAACTTAGCTCCATTCCCACACATTACCCTAACAGTAAACATAAACGTCATGATAACCTTAGCCCTAACCCTAAACCTAGTCTAACCCTAACTATAAAACTTACCCTAGACCTAACCATAAACCTAAACCTTGCTATAGTCCTACTCCTAGCTCAAACTATAACAATTATGCTAAATTTAACACTAACCCTAGTCCTAAACTTAAACTTAAACCTAACCCGACATCTAAACTTGTCCACTAACTTAACCCAAATGGTAATCCTAATCCTAACCCTAAACCTAATTCTAAACCTAACCCTATTCTTAGCACTAACCCTAGCTCAAAACGTAAATCATACCCTAAACCTAACACAAAACTTAAACCTACCTCTAACCCTAATTCTAGCCCTAATCCTAAACATAACTCTAGCCCTAACTCTAGCTCTAACCTTATCCATTACCCTAATGATAATCATAAAACTAATGCTAACCCTAGGCCTAACCCTAACCCTATCCATTACCCTAAACCCAAACTGAGCCCTAAACCTAACCTGAGCCCTAAACCTAATATGAAGCTTAAACCTAACCTTATCCATTACCCTAACCCTAACTCAAACCTAAGGCTAATTTGAGCCATAACCCTAAATCTCAACCTAACCCAAACCCAAAACCTGACTCAGACTATAAATTATTAACCCCTAGCTCTCAACTTGAACCTCAACCTAAACCTAACTCTGATAATAGACCTAGCCATAAATCTTACCCGAAAAATATCCCTAACCATCAACCTAGACCTGATATTATCCCTAGCCCTAATTCTTGCCATAACCCTAACACAAATTCTAGCCTTCATCCTAGCCATAAAACATAGCCTTGATCCTAACCCAAACCCTAACTCTAGCCCTATCCCTAATTTTATCCCTCGGCCTAGTTCTTAAACTTGCTATAACCCCATCACTTCCCCCAAATTTAACCCGAACTCTAACTCTAGACTTAACCCTTACACTAATCCTAGACCTGATCCTAGCCCTAATTTAGCCCTAACCCTACCACTAGCAATAAGCCTAACTCTAAATCTCACCCTAGCCTTATTCATAGATCTTACCCTATCACTTAACATAACCCTAAAACTTGCCCTAACCTTAGCCCTAACACTAGCCCTAACCCTAGAGCTAACCATAACTCTAAGTCCAACCCTAACCCTAAGCCTAAACCTCACACTAACACTAGCCCTAACACTAACACTAATCTTAAAACTAGCCCTAATCTAGTTCAAGTCCTAAATCAAAACTGAGCTATAGCCCTAACTCTAACCCTTAACCTAAACAAAAACCTAACCCTACACCTAGCCCTAACCTCAGCCTTAATTCCAGTCCTAACCTAACCTTAACACTAACATGAGCCTGACTCTGACCTTACACTAACCCTAGCTCTTACAACACTCTAAAAGTATACCTAAACCTAAAACTAATACTAGCCCTATTCGTAACCCTAAAAGTAGCCGTAATCAACACTCTAGTTCTTATATCAGCCGTAGCACTAACCTAACACAAAACCTATGCCTAAACTGACCCTACACCTCGTTTTAACCCTAACCCTAACCCTAGCCCTATACATTACCCTAAACCTGACCCTAACCCTAAAACTGGCCCTAAACCTAAACCAAACCCTAGACTTAATCCTAACTATAATCCTATCCCTAATCTAGCTATAATCCTATCCATTACCCTAAAAACAACCCTAACCCTAATGATAACCCTAGCTCTAAACTTAAACCTAATCCTAAACCTAGACCTGAAAGTAACCCTAACCATTGCCCTAGCCCTAACCATAGCTCAAAACCTAACACTTACCCTAAACTTAACCCTAACACTAACCCTAGACCTAAACCTAACACTAACCCTAGCCCTAATACTAACCATAACCCTAGACCTAAACCTATCCATTACCCTAAACATAAGCATAACCCAAACATAGCTCTAAACATACCTCTAAGCCCACCCATTACCCTAACACTAACTATAAACATTATGATAACACTAGCCCTTGTTGAGAGCCACAGTGGAGTCTGAATGGCCCCTGGCATTTTCCCAGAAGTAATGGTTGAGAGGCGAGCCATTAAGATGATGCTGGATTGATTCAATTGTATATAGACCCCTGCTTTCCGCCTCAGGCACCCTCTACTTTGGAGTTCTCACAGGGATTTCCTGGGGAGTTCGAATTGGTTGGTGAAGTTCCCCTAGAGGGAGTTCTGGTTGGTGTGGTTTGCTGGAGAGAGGCTGCATGGGTGGCATTGGGGAGAGTTCCGGGGGAGTGTGCATGGAGTGCTGTTGGAGTTCAGGCAATAAAGTTTCCTGTTTGAACATACAAGTGCTTTGTGGTGGCTCAGTGATTTGTGCCCAGCCAGACTGCTGCATTTGGTGCCCATGTGGGGGATGCCTGAAGCATGGGGATAAGTAAAATTGTTCACCCCTGAGGAAGAGCGAGAGAATGGGTGACCATTTCAAAAAACAATGTGTTCTTGTTTTGATTTCTTTTGTTTTTGTTTCAAGTTGCCTTTCCCTAGAAATTTCTCAGGCAAACTGGGGAAAATGGTTGGCTCAAGGTTCAAAGTTGTTCACCCCTGAGATAGAGATAGAAATACACCACGAATATACATTTCAAGAAAATAGGAAAATTGATACAATGCATTTTTGTTCCATTTTTGTTTCATTCTGTTTCAGTTTTGTTTTGTGTTATCTTGTTGAATTGTGTTATCTTTATAGTACATTAGAAATTAATAAAAAACAACCAAAAGAATGTTAAGTAAATTGTTAGAGGTTCAAACAATGGTAGAAAACATGTTAGATCAAGCGAAAGAGAAAGTCTCTGGAGCTAGTCAGACAGAGGAAGAAAATTTAAAGGAGGAAAAACTATCAGAGAAAAAGTTACAATAGGAGGCTGCTACTAACACTTTTCTATCACCAGAGGGCATAAATGTCCAACCAACAGCTCCACTTATAAGACAACATATGCTGGGGGGCCCCCACCCCTGTAGTTGATAAATGGGATCCTGAGACAGGAACTCAAAGATTGGCATGCCCTGAACTTGAGAAGGCAGGAGGGCAATGAATTCACCATGCTTTAGATTTCAAAACAGTGAAGCAGTTAAAGGAGACTATAACAACCTATGGTCCCCAAGCACCCTTCACTGTAAGCATGTTCGAATCCATTACCAATTTGGACATGACGCCATCAGATTTGGCTAGTATGTGTAAAGCTGTGCTAAATGAAAAGCAATATTTGTTATGGAAGGTTGCCAATGAGAAATTTTGCACGGAGACAGCTATGCGATATGCAGCAGCCAGGTATCCTCAGAAAAATCTAGATATATTGTTAGGAAAAGGACCTTATGAGGATCAGCAGAAATAAATTAGATATGATCCTGCTATATAATTACAAATTGCTGCAGATGCAGTTAGGGAATGGAAGACTTTACAAGGACATGGAGATTTACAAGGTCAATTATCTAAGGTAATGCAGGGAGCTAATGAACCTTATGCTGAATTTGTAGATATGCTTATTCACACAGCTACCAGAGTTTGTGGAGATACAGAACAAGCAATGCCATTAATAAAACAACTGGCTTATAAGCAAGCAAATTGTTGGTGCAGAAAGGTCATTAGACCATGGAAACATAAAGAATTAAACACATATATTAAATTGTGTAGGGACATTAATGAACAAGGGCAAGTGTTGGCAGCTGCAGTACAACAGGCTTTACATGCCAGGCCAAAAACATGCTACAATTGTGAACAAAAAGGACATTTTAAAAGAAATTGCTCCATAGGAGGTGGGTTTAAAAAAACTAGGCATCAAAGGGGTAGAATACCAGATATTTGTCCACGATGCCATAGAGAGAAACATTGGGATAATGAATGCTGTTCTCAAACCACCATAGAGAGTACTCCATTAACAAAAAACGGACAATGACCAGGTGTTTAAACATGATATCGTGGAGCAAGGCATTGGGCTCCATTGCCAAAAAAATGGACAGGGGGGCCCAATGTTCCGGGGCTCATGACAACAAATGTACGGGACACTGGAGGAACCCAGCAACACTATGGAGGAACCCAGAAACACCATCAGGGTAGTGTCCAGGACACATTATCCATCAGATCTCTCATCAGACAAACCAGAGGGAATGCAGGGTTGGACATCTGTGCCTCTGCCAGAGCAGTACTAACTCCAGAGCTGGGAGTTCAAATCATTCCCACAGGAGTAAAAGGACCTGTTCCCCAAGGAACAGTAGGCTTATTGTTAGGATGCAGTTCTTTTACTCTAAAAGGACTTATGATAAATCCTGGGGTAATTGATCCCAATTATGAAGGTGAAATAAAAATTATAGCTAGTTCTCCAAGAGGTATATCAGTAATTTCACCAGGAGATAGAATAGCAAACTTATTAATTGTGGTGAGCCGCTTCTGCCGTTTATGCAAATTATGGTCGCCATTACAAGATGGCGCTGGCTCCGCTGTGGTCTGTGACAAACAACTCCTTATTTGGGAGAGTTGGCGCATGACTTTTCATCACCCTATGAGAAAGCTCCACGTGGCTGCTTTGCATTGGGGCTTGAGATGCTTTATTAAGGCTGGGAGGGGCATCCGAGAGAGAGATGAAGAACTATCAAGGGCCTGAAATAAACTACTGAAAGAAGATTCCTGAGTGTTGCGTCTTCCTTGCGTGCAAGAAGTCGCGACAATTAATAATACCCAACCTGCATGATAAATTTTCCAGTAGTAGTATAGAAAGAGGTTCCAGGGGATTTGGCTCCACAAGTGTAGATTGGGCTATGCTGTCTTTAAATTTAGATTCTCACCCAATGCTAAAACTAAATATTCAAGGACATGAATTTAATGGACTATTGGATACAGGTGCAGACCTTAGCATCATCTCTCATCAAGAATGGCCAAAACATTGGCCATTACAACAAGCCACTCAAACGTTTTAAGGTCTAGGAGTGGCAACTAATCCCAATAAAAGGGCAATGGAATTAGATTGGAAGGATCCTGAAGGATGTGAAGGAAGTATACAGCCATATGTATTGTATCATCTTCCTATAAATTTATTGGGACGAGATATCCTAGATCACTTAGGTTTGACATTAACAAATAACATCAATCCAAATGCTACCACTATTATGGCTAGGCAAGGTTTTAGGAAAGGAAAAGATTAGGAAAAAGAAGGACAAAGTATAGTGGCACCAATACAAATAGATCAAGAAATAGATAGACATGGATTGGGTTTTCAGGAGGGATCACTGAGACAATAAAAATTACTTGGAAATCAGGAAGACCAGTATGGGTTCCTCAGTGGCCCGTGACTAAAGAAAAGATACAAGCAGCCCATGACCTGGTGAAACAACAATTAGTGGAGGGACATATACAACCTTCCATATCTCTCCATAATACTCCCATTTTTGTCATTAAAAAGAAATCTGGTAAATGGAGATTATTGCAAGATTTAAGAGCCATTAATAATGAGATGGTTATTATGGGACCTGCTAAATCAGGGATTCCTCAATTGTCTGCTTTGCCAAAAACCTGGTATGTTTTAGCTATAGATATTAAAGATTTTTTTTTCAATTCTAATTCATCCTGAGGATAGTCCAGGTTTTGCATTTACTGCCCCTGTGTTGAATCATGAAGGTCCTGATCAGAGATATGAATGGAAAGTACTCTCTCAAGGAATGGCTAACAACCCAACTATGTGTCAAATTTATGTTAATAACCCAATCCAGCCACTTAGAAATCAAAATCCTTAACTACATATATTTAACTATATGGATAATGTATTATTAGCACACAAAGATAAAAAGACATTGCTAGAATGTTATGCCACACTTACAAACTTATTAAAAATTTATAATCCAGAGATAGCAATAGATAAAGTACAACTAAATTTTCCAATTAATTATTTAGGACTTCTATTAACTCAACCATGGTGCATCCACCAAAAATTCAAATACGAGTAGATCAACTCAAATCACTTAACAACTTTCAAAACTTACTAGAAGACATAAATTGGATAAGGCCTTATCTAGGCATACCAACAGGAGAGTTAGGAACTTTACTTGATATCCTAAATGGTCCATCAGATCCAAATTCACCCCACATGTCAATGCCTGAAGCAAGAAAGGCATTAAAAATCATTGAAAAATATATGGAAAATATGCATTTGGATAGAATTGATATAAGTTTGCCTTTATTATTTATTGTACTACCAACAAAAAATATTCCTACAGGAGTATAGCCAAGAAGGTCCATTATTGTGGATACATTTATCTTATTCTCCTAACACTATTCTTACTAGGTATCCTGAGGCTGTAGGAGATTTGATACTCAAAGGAATAAAAGCAACAAAGGGAGTGTTTGGAATTTCTCCCAATAAAATTATTACTCCACATTCTATGGATCAAATTGATGAGTTAGATAATGAGATAAATACTTGGGTGATAATCATGCAAATCTAATGTTTCATTTAATAACCACTTACCATCTAACCCTTTGTTGTATTTTTGGTCTTCTCATCCTGTAGTTTTTCCAAAAATGACAAGAAAAACACCTATCATGAATGCTCCAAATATATTCACTGATGGGTCCGATAATGGTACAGCAGCAGTTGTTACCCATGATCAAACTTTTACATTTTTAGTACCCAAACAATCAGCTCAAAAGGTAGAGCTTAATGCAGTATTACAAGCTTTTGTGATGTTTAAAGATAATGTATTTAACTTATTTTCTGATTGTTAATGCTATAATATCCCTTGAAGATGCTGGTAGGATTTCCCCTTCCTCTACTCTTTTCTCTTTGTTTTCCACTATACAAAGTCTAATCTGAGACAAACAATCCAATCTTTATAGGACATATCAAGGCACATACAGGATTGCCTGGAGCCCTTACTTTGGGCAATGATTTAGCAGATAAAACTACACATGACATACACATATTTTCTATACTAGAAGAAGCTACAAATTTTCATAAAAGGATCCATGTCAATGCTAATACTTTACAAAAGCGTTTTAAAATAACTAAGGAAAAAGCTAGACAAATAATAAAACAATGTCAAAATTGTGTGACCGTTTTACCACAAGTTAATCTGGGAGTCAATCCTAGAGGACTGATACCTAACCATATTTGGCAGATGGACGTCACACATTTGCCAGAATTTGGAAAATTAAAATATTTGCATGTTACAGTTGATACTTCTTCTGGATTTTTGATGGGCTCAGTCATGCCAGAGAAAAAACTAAAGATATTATAGCTCATTGCTTACAAAATTTTGCTACTGTGAGTGCTCCAAAACAGTTAAAAACAGACAATGGCCCTTTAGTTATACTTCTACCTCTTTTAAACAATTTTATTCATCAATTGGCATTACTCATATAACAAGAATCCCATACAATCCACAGGGACAAGGCATAGTTGAAAGAGCTCATCAAACTATTAAAATGTACTTATTAAAGCAAAAAGATCAAATTGGGAAGGGGTATATATCCCCCCAAAGATAAACTTAAAATAATCCTTTTTACTCTAAACTTTTAATATTTTGATTCATCAGGGCTTAGTTCTGCGGAAAGGCATATGTGTCCAAAAAATGTACATAAGCCCAAGGTATTTTGGAAGGATAATCTAACAGGACAATGGAAAGGTCCTGACCCAGTGATTGTCTGGAGTTGGGGGTTTATTTGTGTGTTTCCTCAGGGAGAAAAGCAGCTGATTTGGATTCCAGAGAGGCTAAGTAAATCGATTTCTACAGACCAAAAAGAAGATAACTTGGCTCAAATCCATAACAGCTAATATCCTTACATCTGCAACAGTGGTTCTCCCACACCTGGAGGCTAATGAATAGTGAACACCATTAAAGCATATTTCAAATGTAAAAAACCTTGGGGTTTGCTTATGGGAATACCTTCAGACCTATTATGCAAGTTACAGGAATAAAGATGGGCTATCAAAAGAAGAGTCAAACCCAGGTGGTAACCAGGATGCCTTTTTCAATATCTATTTTATTATTGCCCTTTCCCACATCATGAAGTTCTATTTTATTTTTTGAGCTCATACAGACTTAGGTTTATCTGAGCAGTTCTATTTTTTGACTGTGGAGTTTATAAACATTGCAATGGAGATTTCACCTGTATAAAGCTACAAGGCCTTTATTATTGTCTTATGTGTTGTATGTTATGTGTGCACACTTGTGTTTTGTGTTGTATGTCTGTATGTGCGTATGCCCATATATCTTATATGAGAAGTGCTCATGAAAAAATGGATCCAAATATTTTTTTATTCACGTGATTTAATTGATTTAATTTAAATTGAGGATTGGTTTAATATGTGAAAAAAAGGAGGTTAACAGATTCGTTTGTTTACCTTCACATTTCCTTTTCATTATATTTAATAATTCTGTTCAGGATAATGTAAATTGTTCAGAAAATTGTTTTCTTAGTGTCTGCTGGAATGTTACAAAAATTTTTTTTAGCCATCTTTCCCAGAATTCCTATCTTCATCCCAGTGCCTGTGAAGACAAAGATAAAACCAAACTACAGCTTCTATGATTGCTATTACAACAAACTCTATATACTGATGCATCAATGAATAATAACTCAACAAGTGATGCTCAATCAAGGAGTTGATTTACTTTGGGAGGAAATGGACATATTGATGGATTCCTATGCTTTGAACTGCTTGCAGAACTTTCCTGGACTATGTATCACTTGTATGCATTGTGAACTATCTCTTGGTGCAGGGAATTGTGGTAGTGCTGGGGCATCTTTTCTGATTGTGTCATCAGTGGTAAAATTTTTCCAAAAGAAACCATCATTTGGATTGGTGTTGTGGCATTTTGCATCCTCCTCCCTTCTGCTTGTGATGGTCTAAAATTTGGGGGCCAAAAGAGGTGAGGCAAAGAACCTCACCCCCCACTGGCACCAAATCAAAATTTGGGGGCCAACAGATGTGAGGAAAAGAACCTCACCCCCTCTGGTGCAAAAGCCTATCCACAAATATGGCTGTATGCTGGACGGGTAGTCAATGACGGGTAAGATCCAATTGCAATGGTACCAACCTAAGACAAGAGGCTGACGCCTTGAGATCAGCTCATCCGATGATGGGTAAGTACCATATGTAGTATTGGACAACCTAAGACAGGCATGGTCCCTAAGCCACATTACTTGTTGTTTAATTAAACAGAAGGGGAGAGATGTTGAGAGTCACAGCCAAGTCGGAATGGCCCCTGGCATTTTGTCAGAAGTAATGATTGAGAGGCGAGCCACTAAGATGATGCTGGATTGATTCAATTGTATATAGAAAACTGCTGTCCGCCTCTGGCACCCAATATTTTGGAGTTCTTGCGGGGATTTTGTGGGGAGTTCACATTGGTTGGTGAAGTTCCGGTAGAATGAGTTCCGGTTGGTGTGGTGTTCTGGAGAGGGGCCGCATTGGTGGCGTTGGGGAGAGTTCCCGGGGAGTGTGTGTGAAGTGCTGTTGGAGTTCAGGCTATAAAGTTTCCTGTTTGAACATACAAGTGCTTTGTGGCAGCTTGGTGATTTGTGCCCAGCCAGATTGCAGCAAGCCCTAACCCTAAACCTACTCTAAGCCTAACTGTAAAATAACCCTAGTCCTAACCCTAAACATACACTAACCCTAACTGTAAACCTAACCCTAGACCTAACTGTAAAACTAACCTTTGCCATAGTTCTAATCCTAGCTCACACCCTAACAGTTATTCTAAACCTAACACTAAATCTAGTCCTAAACCTAAATATAACCCAATCCATTTAGGCCTAACTGTAAACCTATCGCTAACACTAACCTTATTCTTACCTAAACCTAAACTGAACAATAAACTTAACCCTATCAATTACTCTAACCCTAACCCTAATGCTAATTCTAGCCCTAAATCTGAACCAAAACCTCACCCAAACTCTGAACAAGACACTGACTCTAATAAAACACTGACCTATAAACTTACACTTACCCTAAACATAACCCTTAAACTAGACCTAGCCATAAAACTAACACTAACAGTATCTCTACCTGTAACCCTAGACTTGACATTAACACTCTACCTAATTCTTACCTTAAACGTAACACAAACCCGAGCCCTCATCCTAGTCCTTAACCTAGCCTTAATCCTAATCTGAACCCTAACCCTAGACCAAACCCTAATTTCAACCCTCACATTAGTTTTGAACCTCAGTATAATGACATCCTTTCCCCTATCCCTAACCCTACCCCTAAGACTATCACTACTACTAACCCTAGACCTAACCCTAGGCCTAATCCTAACACTAAAATAGCTCTAATCCTAGCCCTAATTTATTGCTAACTGTAACCCTAACTCTAACCTAGCCCTAAGACTAACCCTAAATATAGCCCTAGACCTATTTCTAGTAGCAATCTTATCGATTGTCTAACCCTAACACTAGCCCTAACCTTAGTGTTAAACCTAGCCATAGTTCAAACATAGAACTAACCTTAACCCTAAATCTAACCCTAACTCAAACCTAAATCTCACCATAACATTAGCCCTAACTCTAATTCTAATTTGAAAACTAGCCCTAAACCTAGCCATAGCCCACAAATAAAACTGAGCTATAGCCCTAATACTAACACTTAACCTAAACCAAATCCTAACGCTACACCTAGTCCTAAACCTATCCCTATAACTAATACTGACACTGACTCTGATGCTAGAACTAACCCTACCTCTAAACATCACCCTAACCATAAACCTTACCCAAACACTAGACTTAGCCCTAATACTAACCTTAAAACTATCTCTAAACAAAAAGCTAGTTCTTACATTAGTCATAGCCCTAACCCTAACACAAAAGCTAGTGCTAATCTGAGACTCAACCCTAGCTTAAACCCTAACCCTAACCCTAACCCTAACACTAACCCAAACCTTAGCTCTAAACCTATTCCTTACCCTAAGCCAAACTCTCACCCTAACGCTACCCTAGTTCTAAATGTAATCCTTTGCTTACACCAAACCCTAAGTATATTACTAATCCTAACCCTTGCCCTCATTCTATCTCTAACACTAACCCGAAGCCTAAGTCTAACCCTTACCCTTATTCTGACCTTAACGTTAACCCTAGGTAAAAACCTGACCTTAAAACTAAACTGAAGCCTAACACTAGCCCTACCAGTAAACCTATACATAAACCTAACCATAACACTAACACTAGACCTAAACTTAAACCTAAATATAGCCATAACTCTAGCCCTAGTTCTAAACAAAAACGTAGCCCTAGTCCTAAAATAACCATTAACCTAACACAAAGACTAACCCTAGCCCTAGACCTATACCTAGTTCTAATTCTGGCCCTAACCATAAACCCAATGCTAGCCTGAACACTGATTCTTACCCTAACACAAACCCTAGCTCTAAACTTTATCCCTACCCAAAACTTAAACCTAACACTAGACATGTCTATAACCCTAATCCTCAAAACTAGCCATAACCATAACACTAGCTCTTGCATTACCCATAGCCCTAACACTAGCCATGAACCTCACTCAAAACCTAGCCCTAATACAAGCCCTAAACCTATACCTAAGCATAACCTTAACCCTAATCCTAGCACAAACCCTAAAACTAATACTTGCCCTAGCCCTAATCCTAGCTCAAATGCTAACCCTTACTCTAAACATAACCCTAGCTATAACCTTAACCCTAAAGCTATCCCTAATACTAAGTGTGACCATATTCCAAATCTTAGCTCTAACTTTATCCATTACCTTAAACATAACCCGAACCCTAATACTAACCCTAGGAATAACCCAAACCCTAGCGCAAATCCTAACCTTAACCTAAGTCCTAACACTAGCACTAATCCTATTCATTTGGTTAGCCTAAACCAAATGCTAACCATAGGCCTAACCCTAACCCTATCCCTAACACTAGCCCTATATTTTACTGTAAACCTAACCTGAACTGGAAACCTAACTCTATCCATTACTCTAACCACAACCTAACCCTAATGCTAATTTGAGCCTTAACCTTAAACCTTAACCCAAATCAAACCCTAATCCATACTCTGACCCTAGTAATAACCTAGCTCTATATCTGACCCCTACACTAAACTAACCCTTACACTAGACGTAGTCATAAACCTATCCCTAACACTATACCTAACCATAACCCTAGACCTGACATTATTCCTAGCCCTAATCCTAGCCCTATCTCTAAAACAAATCATATAACTAATCCTAGCCCTAAAACTAGACTTAATGCTAACCCAAACCCTCACCCTAGCCCTAGCCCTAAATATACCCCTTGCCCTAGCACTGAACCTAGCTATATAACCCCATCCCTTCCTCTAAAATAATCCTAACCATAGACCTAACCATAGGCCTAACCCTATCAATAATCATAGCACTAATCCTAGCCCTATTTGAACCCTAAACTTAACCCTATCCCTAACTTTATCTCTAAGACTAACTCTAACTCACACCATAGCCCTATGTCTATTTATAACCATATTTGTTATCATAACTATCACAATAGCCCTAAACAGAGCCCTAACCCTAGCCATAGTCCTAACCCTAGATCTAACCATAACTGTAAATCTAACCCTAATCTTAAGCCTAAACCTCATTCTACCACTAGCTATAACACTATTGCTAATCCTAAAACTAGCCCTAATCCAAGACCTAGCCCTAAAACAAAACCCAGCCATTGCTCTAAACCAAACTCTAACCCATAACTAGCCATAACCCGAGCTGTAATTTGAGTCCTATGTCCAAAACTAACCCTCACTCTGACTCATATCCAAACACAAGCCCTAGCTCTAGATATCACCCTAACCTTAAAACAAATGTTAACACTAGACCTAGCTGAAACCCTAACCCTAAAACTAACCCTAATTGTAATGCTTGTTCTTACATTGGCCTTAGCCAAACCCTAAACCTAAGTCTAACACAAAAAATAGCACAAATCCGAGCCCTAACACTAAATTTAACCCTAACCCTAATCCAAAAACTAGCAGTAAACCTAACCCTAATTCTAGCCCTAACCCTAACTCTAATCCTATCCATTATTCTAAGCCAAACCCTTTTTATAATTCTAACTCTAGTCCTAATCCTAATCTTTAGCCAAACCCAAACAATAACCCTATTACTAGTCCTAACAGTAGCCCTCTTTCTGGATCTAACCCTAACCCAAAACCTCACACTAACCTGACCCTGATATTAATTATAGGTCTAAACCTGACCTTAAACTGAAATAGAAACCTAAAACTACCCCTACCAGAAACTTATACTTAACCTAACCCTAACACTATCCCTAGACCTAAATCTAATACTAAATCTAGCTATTACTCTGGCCTTTGACCTAAACAAAAACTTAGTTCTAGCCCTAACAAGAACCCTTAACCTAAACCAAACACTAACCCTACCAGTAGACATAACCCTAGTTCTATTCTGGTTTCACCCTAACCCTAACTTTAACCTAAACCCTGGCCCTGAAACTAACATAAAACCTAGCTCTAAAACTTACCCTAACTCAAAATCTAAAACTAATACTAGACCTATTCATAACCCTAACCCTAAAACTAGCTCTAATCAGAACCCTGGATCTTACATTACACATAGCATTAACCATAGACATAAACCTAACACAAAATTTTAATAACCCTAATCCCAATCAAGGCCTAAACCTACCCTAAGCAAAACCCTCATGCTATCCCTAACCCTACTCCTAACCTTAACCCTAACCCTCACCTTACTCCTAAACCTAGTTCAAAGCCAAACCCTTAGCCTAAACATAACCCTGTCACTATCCCTAACCATAATCCTAACCATACCCCTAATCCTAAACTTAATCCTAAATCTAACATTAGATCTAACCCTAGCCATTACCCTAACTCTAACCCTAACCCTAATGATAACCCTATCCCTAACCCTAACCAGAACCCTAACCCAATCCATAAATATCAATATTTAGTTAGGTTTAGACCTAACTCTAAACCTAAACCTTGCCATAGCCTTAACTCTAACTCGAACCCTAACTCTTACCCTAAAACCAACAGTAAACCTAGCCTAAATCTAAACTTAAACCTAAACCTAACCTTAATCATAAAGCTAACCTTATATCTAACCCAATTATTACCCTAAACCTAATCCTAAACCTAATGAAAACCCTAGCCTTAACCCTAAATCTAACCGTGACAATAACACTAAACCTAACCCTTGTCCTAGACCTAAAACTAGCTAAAAACCTAAACTTTACCCTAAATATAACCCTAACACTAACCCTAAGCTAGGGTTACTAGCCCTAACCCAAAACCTAACCTAACTCTTGCCCTAATCCTAACCTAACCCTAGAACTAACCATATATCTTACGCTATATATTATCTTTATGATAACCCTAATCCTAATGCTAACCCTAGGCATAACACTAACCCTTTTGCTAACCCTAAAGCTCTCCATTGCCCTAAACCTACCCTGAAACCTAAACCTAACCCTAACTTTAAACCTAATGCTCATTTGAGCCCTATTCCTAAACTTTAACCTAAAAAAACACCCCTAACCCTGATCTTGACACTAAATATACACCTAGTTCTAAACCTGACCCTTACCCGAAGCTTAACACTTCCACTAGACATAGACACAAACCTACCCCTAAATCTACCCCAAATTGTAACACTAGAATTGGCATTAGCCCTAGCCCTAATTCTAGACCTAAAACTACAACAAATCCTAGCCCTTATCCTAGTCCCAAACCTAGGCTTAATCATAACCCTAACCCAAAACCTAGCCCTAATCCTAATTCTAACGCTCACCTTGCTTATAAACCTAGCTATAACATCATACCTCACCCTAAAATTAACTATAACCCTAGCCTAACACTAAGCCTATGCTGAACACTAACTCTAGCCCTAATCCTAACACTAACTTAGCCCTATCCCTAAAACTAACCAAAACCCTAGGCCTAAGACTAACTCTAAATCTCACCCTAGCCCTAGCCCTAGTTCTAACCCTATCTGTTACTGTAACCATAACCTTAGCCTTAACCCTTGCCCTATAGTTAAACCTAGCCCTAATCCTAGATCAAACGCTAAATCCAAATCTAACCCTAACCCAAAGCCTAAGCCTAACACTAACACTAGCATAACCCTGAAGCTAATCTTATAACTAGCCCAAAGCCTAAACCTAGGACTAAAACAAAACTGAACAACAGCCCTAACCCTAAACTTTACCTTAAAAAATAGCCTAACTCTATACCTAGACATAACCCTAGCCCTAATTTGAGTTCTAACTCTTACCTTAAAACTTACCCTGACCCTGACTCATATCCTAACACTGAAACTAGCTCTAAAGACCACCCTAAACTTAAAACAAATGCTATCAGTAACCCTAGCCTTAATTCAAGTCATAACCCTAACCTTAAACCTAACCCTGACCCTGAATGATATCCTAAGAGTCACCCTAGCTCTAAACACAGCCCTCACCTTAAACCAAACACTAACAGTAACCCTAGATCTTATTTGAGTCCTAACCCTAAATCTAAATCTTACCCCAATGCTGACTCATATCCTAACAATAACCCTAGCTCTAAATGTTAAAATAACCTTAAAATTAAACCTAACACTAGACCTACCCCTAACCCTAACCCTAAAAATAACCTTAATTGTAAGCCTGGCTCTTGCATTAGCCAATGCCCAAATCTAGCCCTAACCCTAACACAAAAACTATCCATAATCCAAGCTCTAAACCTATATTTAACCCTAACCCTAACTTTAATTCTAGCATTAACCCTAGCTTTAAGTCTATCCCTTAACCTAAGAAAATCCCTAAACCTAATGGTAACCCTAAACCTATCTCTAATCTTTAGGCTAACCCTAACCCTAACCCTATTAATAGTCCTAACCCTAGCCCTGATTCTAGCTCTAACCCTATCCTAAACCCTAAAGCTAACCCTGACCCTTATTCTGACCCTAACACTAACCCTAGGTCTAAAACTGACCCTAAACCTAGACCAAACACTAACACTAGCCCTAGACCTAAACCAAATTTTAAATCTAGCCCTAACTCAAGCCCTAGACCTAAACATAAACCTAGCCGTAGCAATAATCCTTAACCTAACTCAAACACTAACCCTAACAATAGACCTAAACCTAGTCCTAATTCTGGCTGTAACCCTAACACTAACTAATCCAAACACTGACCCTGCCTTTAGAGTAAACATATCTCTAAATCTGACCCTACCTGAAAATCTAAACCTAACACTAGACCTAGCCATAACCCTAACCCTACAGCTAGCCCTCAACATAGCACTAGCTCTTACATTACCTATAGCCCTAACCCTATGCCTCAACATAACACAAAACCTAGAGCTAATCCTAGGCCTAAATCAAGCCTTAAGCATAACCCTAACCCTAACCCTAGCCCTAACCCTAACCTAACCATCACCTTAGTCTGAATCCTAGCTCAAAGCCTAAACATTACTCTAAACATAAACCTACACCTATTCCTCAATCTAACCCTCACCCTAGTCCTAATCCTAAACTTAACCCTAGCCCTAAACCAAGCTCTAAATCTACTCATTACTCTAAACTAAATTAACCTTATTGATAATCCTAGGTTTAATTCTATACCTAAACCTAACTGTAAAACTAATTCTAGACCTAACTGTAAACCTCACACTTGCCATAGACCTAACCCTAGCTAAAACCCTAATGCTCACTATAAATATTACCATATCCTAACTCTAAGCCTCAACCTCAATCTAACGTTAAACATAGCCCTAAATCTACATCTAATTTTATACATTACCCTAACCCTAACCCTATCCCTAATGATGTCCCTAGACCTAATTCTAACACTAACCCTATGAGTATTATAATATTATCCCAAGAAGTAACCCCAAACCCAACCCTCACCCTAGCCTTAATCCTAGCTCAAAACCTAACCCTTATGCTAAATATTAACCTAAGCCTAACCCTAGTTTTAATCCTAAACCTAACCCTAATTCAACCTAGTCTTAAAAATAAACTTAACCCTAAACTTAGCTCTAATTTTATCCATTATACTAACCATAACCCTTACTGTAATGCAGACCCTAGGCCTAATTTTAAAACTTTCGGTAACCCTAACCCTAACAATTACCCTAAACCTAATGCAAACTCTAAACACAATCATATCTTTACCCTAACCCACACCCTAGTGCTAATTCAAGCCCTAAACCTAAAATCTAACCTCAAACAAACTTCAACACTGACCCTGACCGTAATAAATCTCCTAGCTCTAAGGATGACTATTACACTAAACCTAACCCTTACACTAGACCTAGCCATAACACAAATCCTAAAACTATCCCCAACCATAAGCTTAGACATTAGTCATACCCTAATCCTAGCCCTACCTAAAAAATATGCAGCCCTTATCCTAGCCATTAACCTAGCCTTAATCCTAAACCTAAACCTAAATATAGCCTTACCCCAAAACTGACCCTAGCCCTAATCTAAGAACTAAATTAGTCCTATTCATAACCCTAGCCCTAACCCTAGCCCTACAACTAACTGTAACTCTCACCCTAGCCCCATCCCTAGTTCTAACCCTATCCCATATGGGAACCCCAATCCTAGCCCTAAACCCAGCCCTAACCCTAGCCCTATCATTAGCTCTATCCCTAACCTAGGTCTAATTTTAACTCTAAATAAAACCCTAACCCTAAGCCTAACCCTAACCCTAACTCTAAATCTAACTTTAACCCTAGCTGTAAAACAAAACCGAGCCATAGCCCTAAGCCTAACCCTTAACCTAATCCAACCCTTAACCCTAACCGTAACCTTAGCTCTAATTCTATTTTTAAGCTGAAAACTAGAACTAACACTGACCCTGAGACTGACCATAATACTAACCCTAGTCTAAACATCACCCTAACACTAAATCTAAACTTAACACTAGACCTACCACTAACCCTAACCCTAAATTGAATCCTAATTGTAACCCTGGTACTTACATTAGCCTTACCCCTAACCCTAGCACTAACTTAACCAAAAATTTAGCCCTAATCCAAGCCCTATCCCGAGCTTTAACCATAATCATAATCCTAAGCCTAGCCCTAATCAAAACCATAACCCTAGCCCTAACCCTATCTCTAACCCTATCCCTTGCCATAACCAAAACTCTAGGCCTAAACCTAACCCTATCCCTAATCCTAAACCTATGCATTATAATAAACCAAACCTAAACCCTAAACCTCATCCTATCATTACATTAACACTAACCATAATGTTAATTTGAGCCCTAACTTTAAAACTCAACCTATCCCAAACTTCTAACCCAGAACTTAACCCTAATAATACACCTAGCTCTAAACATGAACCTAAACTTAAACCTAAACCTTACATTACATGTAGCCATAAACCTAACCCTAAAACTATCTTTAACTATAACCCTAGGTCTGATATTAGCCCTAGCCCTAATCCTAGCCCAACACTAAAATAAACCATAGCTCTCATTCTAGCCACAAACCTAACCTTAATCATTACCCTAAACCTAACCATAGCCCTAACTCTAATTCTAACCTTCAGCTTATCTCTAAACCTAGCTATACTGCCATTCCTTACCCTAAACTTAACCCTAACCCTAACCATAACTCTAGGCCTAAGGTGAACAAAAAAACTAGCCCTAATCCTAGCCCTATTTTAACCCTATCCCTAACCCTAACCCTAATCCTAGCCCTAAGACTAACTTTAACTCTCACATTAGCCCTATCCCTACTTCTAACCCTATCCATTACTGTAATCCTATACCTAGCCCTAAACCTAGCCATAACCATTGCCAAATCCTTATTCCTAGTCCTAATCCTAGATCTAAACCTATCTCTAAATTTAACCCTAAACCTATGCCTAAACCTCACACTAACACTAGCCCTAATCCTAAAACTAGCCCTAACTCTACCCCTAGCCCTAAAACAAAATCAAATCATAATGCTAACTTTACACCTAGCCCTAAGCCTTTCTCTAATTCTAGTCCTAACACTAACCTGAAAACTTATCTGGACTCTGACTCTGACCCTAACATTAAACCAAGCTATAAATATTATCGTAACCATAAATTTAACCCTAACACTAGACATAGCCCTATCCCTGACCTGATCACTAGCTCTAATCATAATGTTACTTTGTACATTAGCCATAGCCTTAACCCTAACCCTAACCTAACACAAAACCTAGCCTTAATCCGAGTCCTAAACCTAGTTTTTAAAAATATTTATTTTTTTTAGTTTGCAGTGGACATAACATCTTTATTTTATTGGTATGTGGTGCTGAGGATCGATCCCAGTGCCCTTCACATGACATGCGAGAATGCTACTTCTTGAGCTGCATCCCCAGCCACTAAACCTAGCTTTAACCCTAAACATAAATCTAACCCTAACACACAAAAAAAGCCCTAATCCTATACATAACCGTACCCCTAATCTTAGGTCTAACCCTATCTATTTCCCTAATGATAATCCTTATGCTAACCCTAGGCCTAACCCTAACCCTATGCATTACACTAAACCACATATAAACCTAACACTAATCCCCCCAAAAGCCCTAATCTTATACATAACTCTACCCCTAATCTTAGGTCTAATCCTATCCATTACCATAATGATAACCCTTATGCTAACCCTAGGCCTAACCCTAACCCTATCCTTTACACTAAACAACACCTAAACACTAAACCTAAAACTTTTATTACCTAAACCCAAAACCCAAATGATATTCAAGCCCTAAACCTAAACCCTAACCTAAACCAAACCCTCAACGTTATCCTGACCCTAATAATAACCCTAGCTCTAAAAATGACCCTTAGTATACACCTAACCCCTACACTGAACTAAGCCATAAAACTAACAGTAAATCTATCCCTAATTGTAACTCTAGACCTGACATTAGCCCTAGCCCTAATACTAGCCCTATCCCTAACACAAAAATTAGCCCTCATCCTAGACCTAATTTTAGCTTTAACCATAACACTAAACCTAACCCTAGCCCTAACCCTAATACTAACCCTTTCCCTAGCCCTCAACCTAGCTATAACCCAATACCTTATCCTCAATGTAATCCTAACTCTAACCCTAACCGAATGCCTAAACCTAACAGTAACACTAGCCGTAATTTAGCCCTATCACTAACCCTAAACCTAACCCTAACCCTAGTCTTAAGACTAACTCTAATTCTCATACTAGCCCTATCACTAGTTCCAACCCTATCCCTTACCATAATCTTAAACTTAACCCAAAGCTTCATCTTAACCCTTGCCCTATCCTTAGCCCTAGCCCTAATCATAGATAAAAACCTAACTCTAAATCTAACCCTAACCCGAAGCCTAAGCCTAACCATTATAAATATATTTATATTTAGTCTCTGGGTCTACAGATGTTGGCTTCAAATATTACTTAGAATATAGTCATTTGTTTCATAAAAGGCATACCATTTCTGGTGGTGTATAGAGAAATGAGGGTCAGGGGTAGGATGCTATGTTAAGGGGGAAAGGAATGAGGATATGTGATTAATCTAATGAATAGATGGCGGGAATTTATGGAATGAGGTATAAATTCAAACTCCTTATCTGTATTCATAAAATTACCCTATGTATAAATAGTAGAAGTTAGGAAGCTGAAAGTGGGATAGAGAGAAAAAAAGAAGAAAAAATAAAAAAGGAAAGAAAGAAAGAGAGGGAGAAAGAAAATAAGAGCAAATGAAGAGGTGGTGAGTTGGGGTCTATGCAATTCCTCTATATTATACAATTCTAGTGATTCAATTCTTAAAGTCCAATTTCATGGAAAGTTCTTGGTTTCACATATGTTGAGGTTGTGAGGTCAACAGGGGAAAGGGTAGAGGAGAATAGATGAGAAGAGCAAGAAAAGAAAAATAAGAAAGAAAAAAAACTCTCTCAGAAATCTGTTTTCCTTTCATGCAGTAGGTGGAGTCGTCGATTCCTAGCTTGAGTATCTGTGTTCAGGGTGGTGGAGGTAGACAGGGTGAGAGGACTTGAGCTTCTACCTGGAGCCTTCCTACTCTTAGTCTCTGATTTGGAAAACAGATGCTTGTACAGTTGCTATTCAGCACTGATAACTACACCCCCCCCAAAAGCTTGTGAGACAAATCTTGAGTTATCACAGCTAGAGTTAGGGGAGTTGGAAACCGGGTACCTGATAAGATGAAGAACCAAGCTGGTAGCCACAGGCATAGATGGTGAGTAAGGTTTTGCAAGATGGATTCCATCTATTACCCATGTATGGTGTTTGTTGAGGTGGGTGGTTCTGGAGTGACCTTGTGCTGTGTCCAGAGCTCCGTCTGGTGACATGCAAGCAAAACCTCTGTGTTCTGTTCTGCCTTCCATCAGTGCAGAGTGTGCCTGTGCGGCTGAGACTGCTGTCTGCGCCCAGAGACACTGCACAGCCGAGCCTTCCTTCTGCGCTGAGAGCACCCATGTGGCCCTAGTTTTCTTCAAATTTCTATGATACTGGGCAGGATTCATCTTTTACTTAGCCTTACTATGCTCCACAGATTTGGGCCTTGTCAGTTCAATGGTTCACTGTCATGAACAGTTTGTTTTCTAAGGTTTCCCTTCATTATTGCTTATTGATGTAAATGAAAATTGAGCTGGAAAATAAAAAGGGTTGGCAGGACGTGCTTGAAACTTCACACAATCAGTTCTCAGTGGGCACTCTCTGGTTTCTTTCTTTTGGGCCAAAAATGAAGCATGCAAAAGAAACTGTATCTGAGAGCCCTTAAGGAGAAAACAGAGACACATGTATGTACTGAAATAAGTCTCCCAACAATTTGATCAGTTTTCTTTGATACTACACAGCATTCATATTTTAGTTTGCTCTACTAGGCTCCCAAATGTTGGCACTTATAGGATCAATGGTTCTCTAGACAGGTAAGGGTTAGTGTTATGTTTAGGGTTAGGGGTAGCTTTAGAGTTAGTGTTAGGGTTAGAGTTTGTTTTGTTCAAATTTCTTTGATACTGGGAAGATTTATCTTTTACTTAGCCTTACTATGAGCCCCAGTTTGGGGCCTTCACGGTTCAGTGGTTCGCTGTTGGGAATAGTTTGTTTTTAATATCTCACTTCATTTTGACCTATATGGGTAAATGAGAATGGTGCTGGAAATCAGAGGATTGGTTCTAGCTGGTTGAAACTCCACATACTCAATCAGTTGTCTGTGGACACACTCTGGTTTCTTCCTTGTGAAAGTAGTGGTAAGCTAGAGCATGCAAAACAAGTTTATCCAAGAGCACTTTAGAGAAAAAAAGGGCAATATGCCTGTACTGAAATACCTCCCCCAATTATTTGGTCAGATTTTTTTTGATTCTGTGCAGGATTCATATGTAATCTTTCCCCACTAGTCTCCCCAAGTTTAAACTTTTATGATCAAAGGTCCTCTTAACAGGTTAGGCTTAGGGTTATGGCTAGAGTTTGGGATAGAACTAGTGTTAGGGTTTGAGTTAGTTTTTTTCAACCTTTTTGATACTGGGATGGATTTATCTTTTTCCTATTCTTAGTATGCTCCCCATGTTTGGGCCTCCGAGTAAAAGGGCTTGCTCTCAGGAACAGTTTTAATTTTCATGATTCACTTCATTTTGCCCTATAGGTGTGAATGGAAATGGAGCTGGACTCTAACAGGATTTGTGCTAACTGCTTGAAACTTCACACACTCAATCAGTTCTCAGTGAGCATTCTCTGGTTTGTTTCCTGTGGTAGTAGCCCAAAGCTGAATTAGAAATAATCAGCTTTATCTGTGAGCACTTTAGGAGCAAGCTTCAATATTTTTTGCATGGATTACTTTGATATTGTACAGGATTCATCCGTTTCATAGCCTTAGTAGGATCTCCAAGTTTGGGTTTTCAAGGATTGTCAATTCACTGTCAGGAAGAGTTTGAATGTTTAGGTTTCACTTTATTATGGCCTATAGACTTGAATGAAAATGGAGCTGGAAATCAAACAGAGTTAGTACTAGCTGCTTGAAACTTCACACATTCAATCAGCTCTCTTTGGGCACTCTCTGGTTGTTCCTTGTGAAAGTACCTTAAGCAAGCTGAAGCATGAAAAACAATTTATCCATGATCACTTTAAGAAAAAACAGGAAAATATGAAAGTACTGAGATACCTCCCGAATTTTTCATCAAATTTCTTTTATACTGCACAAGATTCATCTGTTAAGTTGTGCCTCTAGGCTCCCCAAGTTTGGGACTTCTATGATCATAGGTACTCCAAACAGGTTAGAATTAGGTTAGGGTTGGGTTAGATCTAGTGTTAGAGTTAAAGTGAGTTTTATTAAAATTCTTTTGATACTTGGCATAATTTGTCTTTTACCTAGCCTTACTATTTTCCCCAGGTTTGAGCCTTATCTCTTCAATGGTTTGCTGTCAGGAACAGTTTGTATTTTAAAGTTCCCTTCATTTTGACCTATACGGATAAATGGAAATGGAACTTGAAATCAGACGGGGTTGGTGCTCACTGCTTAAAACTGAACACACTCAATCAGTTCTATGTGGGCCGTCTGGTTTCTTCCTTGTGAAATTTTCACAAAGCTGAAGCATGCAAAAAAAAAAATCTTTATCCAAAAGTACTGTTGGAGACAACAGGGAAATACATATGTACTGAACTACCTCCCTAAATTATTTGGTCATATTTCTTTGATACTGCACAAGATTCATCTGTTACCTTGACTCACTAAATTCCTTTAATTTGGGACTTCTATGATCAAAGGTTCTCTAAACAGATTACGATTGGGTTTATGGATAAGGTAAGGGCTAGGTTTAAACCTAGTATTAGGGTTAGATTCAGTTTTGTTCATGTATCTTTGATACTGGGCAGGATTCATCTTTTACCTAGCCTCACAATGTTCCCTGGTTTGTGCCTTCTCGGTTCAACAGTTTGCTGTCAGGAACAGTTTGTTTTATAAGGTTTCACTTTATTTTGAATTATTTTGTTGAAGAAATATGGAGCACAAAATCTAACAGGGTTGATGCTAGCTTCTTGAAACTGCACATACTCAATCAGTTCTCTGTGGGCACTCTGTAGTTTCTTCCTTGTGAAAGTTGCCCTTAGCTGAAACATGCAAAGCAACTTTATCCCAGAGCACATTTGGACTAATCAAGGAAATATGCATGTACTGAAACAAACACTCCCCTAATTATTTGCTCAGATTTCTTTGATACTGTGCAGGATTCATTTTTTTGCTTGCCCCACTAGGATCCGTTAGTTTGGGACTTCTATGATCAAAGCTTCTATAAACAGGCTAGGGTGAGCTGTAGGGTTAGGATTAAGGATAGATCTAGTGTTAGGTTTACAGTAGTTTGTTCAACTTTCTTTGATACTAGGCAGAATTTATCTTTTACCTAGCCTTACTCTGTTCCCCAGGTTCGGGCCTTCTAGGTTCATTGGTTTGCTTTCAGTATTTCAGTTTTTATTTTGAGGTTTCACTTCATTTTGACCTATATGGGTAAATGGAAATGGAGCTAGAAATCAAACAGGGTTTTTGCTAGCTGCTTGAAACTTCACACTCTCAATCAGTTCTCTGTGAGGACACTCTGGTTTTATCCTTGTGAAAGTATCCCAAAGATGATGCGTGCAAAAACTACACTATGTGATAGCATTTTAGGAGACAACAGGAATATATGCATGTACTGAACTACCACCCCCAATTATTTGGTCAGATTTTTTGATGCTGGGCAAGATTCATTTGTTACCTTGCCCCACTAGGCTCCTCAACTTTGAGACTTCTATGATCAAAATTTCTCTAAACAGGTTAGGTTAGAGTTAGGTCTAGTGTTAGGGTTAGAGTTTGTCTTGTTCATATTTCTTTAATTCTTGGCAGGATACATTTTTACATAGCATTACTCTGTTCCCCAGGTTTCGGCCTTCTCTGTTCAATTATTTGCTGACAGGAATGATTTGTATCTTATGGATTCACTTCATTTTGACCTACATGGGTAAATGGACATGGAGCTGGAAATCAAACAATTTTGGTGCTAACTGCTTGAAACTTCATACACTCAATCAGTTCCCTGTGGGCACTCTCTTGTTTGTTTCTTGTGAAATTAGTAATAAGCTGAAGCATGCAATACAAATTTATCTGCGAATACTTTAGGAGAAAATAGGGAAATATGCATGTACTGAAATCGCTCTCCCTATTATTTTGTCAGATTTCTTTGAAACTGCCCATGATTCATCTGTAAGCTTGCCCTACTAGACTCCCAAATTTCGAAACTTCTATGATCAAAGGTTCTCTAAACAGATTAGGTTTGTGGTTAGACTTAGTTTTAGGACTAGGTTTAGACCTGGTGTTAGGGTTAGAGTTAGTTTTTTAAAAATTTCTATGATACTGGGCAGGATTCACCTTTTTCTTATTTTTACTATACCCCAAATATTTGGGCCTTCTACGTAAAAGGGTTTTCTCTCATGAACAGTTTCAATTTTCATGTTTCTCTAATTTTTGCCCTATAGGGTTGAATGTAAATGAAGCTGGAAATCAAACAGGGTTTGTGCTTGCCACTTAAATCTTCACACACACAATCAGTTCTCAGTGAGCATTCTCTGGTTTGTTTCCTGTGAAGTATCCCTAAGCTGAATTAGAAAGAAACAACTTTATCTCTGAGTGCTTTAGGAGCAAGCAAAATACACATGTACTGAAAGAGTTTCAAATATTTTTGGTCAGATTACTTTCATACTGTACAGGATACATCATTGACCAACCTTAATAAGCTTCCCAAGTTTGGGCCTTCAAGGTTCAATGGTTCAGTCTCAGGAACAGTTTGAATTTTTAGTTTTTACTACATTATGGCCTATAGGTGTGAACAGAAATGGAGCTGGAAATCAAAGAGGGTTGGTGCTAGCTGCATGAAACTTCACACACTCAATCACTTCACTGTGGGCATGCTCTGGTTTGTTCCTTGTGAAAGCACCTGAAGCTGGAGCATGAAAAAATAATTTATTCAAGAGCTCTTTAGGAGAAAACAGGGGAAATAGGTATGTACTGAAACACCTTCCCCAATTATTGGTCAGAATTTTTGATACTGGGCAGAATTCATCTGTTACCTTGCCCTACTAGGCACCCAAGATTTTTCTTTTAAGATCAAGCTCTATAAACAGGAAAGGCATAGTTTTAGAATTAGGGTTAAGGCTAGGGTTAGAACTAATGTTTGGGTTAAAGTTAGTTTTGTTCAAATTTCTTTGATATTGGTCAGAATTCATCTTTTACCTATTATTAACATGTTTCCCAGGTTGGGCCTTCTCATTTCAAGATTCACGGTCAGGACCAGTTTGTGGTTTAAGGTTTCACTACATGTTGACCTCTATGGGTTAGGGTTAGTGTTAGAGCTATTGCTCGTTTTTTGTTTGTTTGTTTTGTTTTGTTTTGTTTTGGGGGGATGGAGCACTAGGACTATGGTTAGGGCTATATTTTGAATTAGTGTTAGGGTTAGGACTAGTGTTAGGGTGTGGTTTAGACTTAGAGTTAGGGTTAGATTTAGAGTTAGGGTTAGATCCAGCTTTAGGATTAGGGCTAGGGTTAGTGTTACGGTAAGGGATACGGTTAGAACTAGGGAAATGGCTAGGACCATAGTTAGAGTTAGATTTAGTACTAGGCTTAGGGTTAGGGTTAGATTTAAAGCTAAAATAAAGCTAGGATTAGTGCTAGGGTTAGTGTTAGGGTTAGGCCTAGGGGTAGGGCTAGGTTTAGGTTTAGCATTGGGGTTAGGATTTAGTTTAGGGGAATGGGTGGGGTTATCACTATCTTTAGGGCTAGGGTGGGGTTAGAATTAGGATTTGGGCTAGGTTTAGTGTTTAGGTTAGAATTAAGGCTAGGTTTAGGCTAGGGTTTCTGTTACATTCAGGGCTAGAACAAGGGCTAGGGCTAATGTCAAGTCTAGGGTTATGATTAAGGATAGTTTTAGGTTTAGGTTATGGCTAAGTCTAGTTTCAGAGCTATGTTTAGGGTAAGGGTCAGGTTTAGAGTTACAGGTAATATTAGGGCCATGGTTAGGGTTAGCATTTGGTTCATGTCAATCTTTAGGGATAGGGCTTGAATTAGTGTTAGTTTGAGCTAGGATTAAGGTTAGGATAAGAGCTAGGGTTAGGGTTATGGTTTAGGATAGGGCTAGGGTAATGGTAAGGGTTTGGCTTTGAGCTACGGTTAGTTCTAAGGCAAGGGTTAGTGTTAGTGTTAGTTTTAGGGCTAGGTTTTGGGTTAGGGTTATACTTAGGTCTAATTTTAGGACTAGGATTATGGGTAAATTTTGTGTTATGTTTAGAGATAGAGTTAGGACTATGTTTAGTGTTAGGGCTCCTGTTTGGGTTAAGATTAGGGTTAAAATAGGGTTAGGGCTAGGGTTATGTTCAGGGCTACAATAGTGTTAGGGTTATGGCTAGGTCTAGTGTTAGGACTAGGTTTTGCGTTAGGGTCAGGTTTAGAGATAGGTTAATGTCAGTCAGGGTCAGTGTTTTGGATAGGATTATAGTTAGAATTAGAGCCAGAATTAGGACTAGTGTTAAGTCTTGGGGTAGGGTAAGTGTTTAGTTTAGGTTAAGGGTTATTGTTAGTTCTAGAGCTAGGATTTTTTTAGGACTAGGGTTAGAATTATTGCTATATTTAGGATTTGTTTTGGGTCTAGATCTAGTGTTAGGGTTAGGTATAGGTATAGACTTACCGGTAGGGCTAGTATTAGGGTTTGGTTTAGAGTTAGGGTCAGGTTTAGACCTAAGGTTACTGTTAGGATCAGAAAAGGGTAAGGGTTAGGGTTAGAACTACAATGAGACCTAAGTTTAGGACTAACAATGCTGTTAGTGTTTAAGTTAGGCTTAGAATTAGGGTTAGGACCAGGGTTAGCATTTGGTTTAGGGTTTGGCTTAGGGTAAGGGATAAGGTTAGAGCTAGGGTTACGGCTCGGGTTAGGTTTAGGTTTAGGGCTAGTGTTAGTGTTAAGATTAGGGTTTAAGCTAGGGTTAGGACTAGAATGAGGGTAGGATTTGTGTTAGGGTTAGGGCTAGGGTTATGACAATGACAAATGTACAAACTAAGGTTATGATTAGGGCTAGTTTTAGAGTTAGGTTTGAGGCTACATCTGGTGTTAGGGTTAATTTAAGTTTGGGTGATGGTTAGAGCTAGTATTAGTGTTAGGATCAGTGTCAGGTTCAGGGTTATTTTTAGACTTAGGGTTAGGCCTAGGTTTAGGTTTATGGTTTGGTTTAGGTTAAGGGTTAGGGTTAGAGATATGGCTTGGTTTTGTTTTAAGGCTAGGGCTAGGTGTAAGGCAAGTTTTAGAATTAGTATTATTGTTAGGGATATTGTTAGTGTTTGGCTTAGGATAGTGATTATGGTTAAATTTAGAGTTAGGTTTAATTTTAGAGTTAGGTTTAGATCCAGGTTTGGTTGGGCTAAGGATACAACTAGGGGTAGGGATAGGTAGGGGTAGAGTTAGTCTTATGGCTTGGTTTAGGATTTGGGTAGGACTAAATTAGGGTTAGTGCTAGGCTTATTGTTAGTGTTAGGCTTAGGGTTAGGGCAAGGGTTATCGTTATGTTTAAGATTATGGTTAGGTTTAGGGTTGTGGTTAAGTTTAGGGTAAGGGATGGGGTTATAGCTAGGTTTAGGGCTAGGGCAAGTGTTAGAATTAGGATTAAACTTTGGGTTATGGTTCAAGTTAGGATTAAGGCTAGTTTTAGCACTAGGATTAGGGCTAGGGCTAATTTCAGGTCAAGCTTTACAGTTAAAGATAGTTTTAGGGTTAGGTTAGATGTAATGTAAGGGTTAGTTTTAGGGTTAGGTTCAGGTTTAGAGCTAAGGGTATTGTTTGGGTCAGGGTCATGATTAGTGTTCGGGTTAGGTTAAGGTTTAAATTTAGGGCTCGAATTAGCATAGGGTTAGGATTAGAGTAACAATATAGTTAGGTTTAGGTTTCAAGTTAGGTTCAGGGTAATGGATAGGGTTAGGATTAGGGATATGGTAAGGTTTAGACCTAGAGTTAGCATTATGGTTAGGATTATGGTTAGGGTAATGGATAGGGTTAGAACTAGGGTTAGAGCTAAGGTTATGTTTATTATTAGTGCTAGGTTTAGAGTTATGGTTAGAGTTAGAGCTAAAGTTTGGTTTAGGGCTTAGATTAGGCTAGGTTTGGGGTTAAGTTAGTGCTAGAGTTAGGGTTATTACTAATGTAAGTACTAGGGTTATAATTCGGGCTAGTTTTAGGGTTAGGGTTAGGGTTAGGGCTAGGTCTAGTGTTATGTTTAGTGTTATGTTTAGGGTGATGTTTAAAGCCAGGGTTAGTGTTAGTGTCAGAATCAGGGTTGGGGTTAGTTTTCAGGTTCTGCTTAAAACTAGAATTAGGTCAAGGGTTAGGGCTAGGTGTAGGATTAGGGTTTGGTTTAGGTTAAGGGTTGGAGTTAGGGCTATGGCTCAGTTTTGTATTAGGGTTAGGGCTAGAGTTAGAGCTAGTTTTAGGATAAGCATTAGGATTAGGTTTAGGGTTAGTGTTAGATTTAGGCTTAGGCTTTGCATTACGGTTAGATTTAGAGTTAAGGTTAGATCTCAGGTTAGGGCTATGATGGAAATGGCTAGGGTTAGGCATAGGTTTAGGGCTAGGTTTAGAGTTCCAGTAAGGGATAGGGTCAGAACTAATTTTAGGGCTAGGGAGAGAGTTAGACTTAGTTTTCGGGCTAGGGTTAGGTTTAGGGTTGGGAATAGGGCTAAATTAGGTGTAAGATTAGGGATAAGGTTGATTTTAAGTTAGGCCTAGGATTAAGATTAGGGTTATGATTAAGGCTTTGTTTAGTGCTAATATGGGCTAGGGTTTGTGTTCGGGTTAGGGCTAGAATTATATCTAGGGCTAATGTCAGGTCTAGGGTTATGGTTATGGATAGTTTTAGGGTTAAATTTTGTCTAGGATTATGACTAAGTTTAGGATTAGATTCAGGGATAGTTCTAGATTTATGTTTATAGTAAGGGTTAGGTTTTGAGCTAGGGTTAGGACTAAGGCGAGGGTTAGGTTTGAGTTAGGGCTAGGGTTAGATTTAGGGTTATGCTTAGGGCTAGATTAAGGCCACAGGTTATCTCTAGATTTTGTGTCAGGTTTAGGCCTAGTGTTAACGTGGAGGGTAATGTAAGAGCTAGAATTATGATTAGGACTAGTTTCAGGGTGAGGGGTATGCCAAGATCTAGTGTTAGGTTTAGATTTTCAGTTAGGGTCAGGTTTAGAAGTGGGTTTACTGTTAACAGCAGAGTCAATGATTGGGTTAGAGTTCAAGTTAGGTTTAGGGTAAGGGTCAGGTTAGAGCTAGGGGAATTATTAGGGTCAGGGTCATGGGTAGGGTTTCTTTTAGCGTTGAGTTTAGCATTAGGTCTCAAATTAGCATTAGGTTTACAGTTAAGGTAATGATAGGGTTAGATTTAGGGTTCAGGTTAGGTTTAGGGAAGTTGATAGTGTTGGGGTTAGTCAAGTTTTCTGTTAGGCCTAGAATTATCATTAGTTAAAGGGTTATGTTTAGGGTTAGAGTTAAGGTTAGAGCTCGGGTTATGGTTAGGATTACGTCTTGAGATAAGGTTAGGCATAGCATTAGCATTAGGATATGGGTTATTATTAGGGTAATGGATACAATTAGAGCTAGGATTATCACTAGACTTATGGTTAGGATTCGGTCTTGAGTTAGTGTTAAGGTATGGGTTACAACTAGCGTTAGGGTTATTATTATGTTTAGTGTAAGAGTTACATTTTGAGCTCTGATTAGGTTTAGAGCAAGGGTTAGGTTCAGGGTTATGTTTAGAGATAGGATTACGGTAGGTTTAGGGTTAGGATTAAGGTTAGGGGAATGGTTATAATTAAGTTGAGGTTAAGGGTTAGGGTAAAAATTTTGGTTAGATGTAGGTTTAGGGTTGGTACAGGGCTAGATTTAAGTTTAGGATTAGGGTTAGGTCTATGGTTATGTTTAAGTTTAAGTTTAGGGTTTGATTTATGGTTAGGGCTATAGCCAGTATTACTTTATGGTTAGATCTAGGGTTAGTGTTCTGTTTAGGGTTAGGGTTAAGGCTAGGTTTAAAATTAGGGTTAGGGTTAGGGTTAGGGTAATGAGTAAGTTTAGAACTAGGGTTAGGGCTTGTGTTAAGGTTAGGATTAAAACTAGGTTAATAGTTAGATTCAGGGATAGTTCTAGATTTATGTTTAGAGTAAGGGTTAGGTTTTGAGCTAGGGTTAGGACTAAAGTGAGGGTTATGTTTGAGTTAGGGCTAGGGTTAGGGTTAGGGTTATGCTTAGGGCCAGTTTAAGGCCTATGATTATCTCTATGTTTTGTGTTAGGTTTAGGCCTAGGGTTAAAGCTAAGGGTAATGTAAGAGCTAGGATTATGATTAGGACTAGTTTTAGGGTGAGGGTTATGCCAAGATCAAGTGTTAGGTTTAGATTTTAAGTTAGCTTCAAGTTTAGAAGTAGGTTTACTGTTAAAGGTAGAGTCAGTGTTTGGGTTAGAGTTCAAGTTAGGGTTACAGCCAGAATTAGGAGTAGGTTTAGTTCTAGGGGTAGGATTAGTGTTTGTGTTAGGATAAGGGTTATTGTTAGGCCTAGGACTAGGTTTTTGTTTAGGTCTAGGGCTAGAGATAAGGCTAGATTTAGGATTAGGTTTAGGTCGAGGGTTAGTGTTATGTTTTTTCTAGTGTTAAGATCAGGTTTAGAACTAGGGTTTGTGTTAGAGTCGGGATAAGGGTAAGGGTTAGGATTCGGGTTTGGAATAGGATTAGAGCTAGAATGAGGGCTAAGGTCATGACTATTAATAAGGTTAGGATTTTGGTTTGTCTAAGAATTAGGCATAGGTCTAGGGCTACCATTAGGTTAGGGTTATTCATAGGGTAAGGGATATCCTTAGAGCTAGGGTTAGCGCTAGAGTTAGGGATAGGATTCAATCAAGGTTTTGGGCTCAGATTAGGGCTAGTTTTGGGGTTAGGGTTGGGTCTAATGATAGGGCAATGGCTAATGTAAGAACTAGGGTAACAATGAGGGTTAGTTTTAGTGTTCAGGTTAGGGGTAGGCCTAGTGTTAGGGTTAGGTTTAAGGTTAGGATGATATTTAGAGCTAGGTTTAGTGTTAGGATATGAGTCAGGTTCAGGGTTAGGGTTAGGACTCGAATTAAGAATAGGTTTACTTTTAGGTTTTAGTTTAAGTTTAGGAGGGTGTTCAGAGCTAGGGTGAGTGTTAAGATATGAGTCAGGGTCAGGGTTACATTTAAGGTTAGGGTTTGGATTCAAATTAAGGCTATGATTATGTCTAGGTGTAGTTTAAGGATTGGTTTAATTTAAGGTTTATGGTTAGGGCTATTGCTCAATTTGTTTTACTGCTAGGGTAAGGGTTAGGGCTAGTTTTATGAATAGCATTAGGGTTAGGGCTAGTTTTAGTGTTTGGCTTAGGATTAGGTTTAGGGTTAGATTTTGATTTAGGATTAGATCTAGCATTACGGCTACGACTAATTATAGGGCAAGTGTTAGGGCTAGGGTTAGGGTTATGGTAATGGATAGGCTTAGAACTAAGGATAGGGATAGTGTGAGAGTTAGAGTGAGTCTTTGGGGTAAGGTTAGGGTTACGTTTATGTATGAGTTAGTGGTATGGCCAGTGTTGTGGTTTGCTCTAGCTTTAGGGTCAGTTTTAAACCTAGGGTTTGTGTTAGGGTCAGAAATAGTGTCAGGGTTAACATAAGGGTTTGGGATAGAATTAGAGCTAGAATGAGGGCTAGTGTCAGCACTCTTAATAGGGTTCAAATTTTGGATAACCTAAGGATTAGGAATAGATCTAGGTTTACCATTAGGGTTATGGTTTCACTTAGGGTAAGAAAGAGTGTTAGATCTAAGTTTAGGGCTAGAGTTAAGATAGGGTTAGGGTAAAAGTTAGGTTTAAGTTTTGGATTAGGGCTAGTTTTGTGTTAGGGATAGGACTAGGATTAGGGCAATCGCTAATTTAAGAACTAGTGTTACAATTAGGTAGTTTTACAGTTAGGGTTAAGGTTATGGGTAGTTTTAGTGTTAGGGTTAAGTTTAAGGTTAGGGTGATATTTGGATCTAGGGTTAGTTTTAGGATATGAGTCAGGGTAAGGGTTAGGGTTAGGACTCACATAAGGGCTAGGGTTATGGTTAAGTTTGGGTTTATTTTAGGATGGTGTTTCAAGATAGGGTGAGTTTAGCATATGAGTCAGTGTCAGGTATACATTTAAAGTTAGGGTTAAGACTCAAATTAAGGCTATGGTTAGTTCTAGGTGTAGTATTAGGATTTGTTTTAAGTTAGGTTTAGCGTTAGGGCTCTTGCTCGGTTTTGTTTTACTGCTAGTGGTAGGGTTATGGCTAGTTTTATGATTAGCGTTAGGGTTAGGTTTAGTGTTAGCGTGAGGCTTAGGCTTAGGGTTAGAGCTAGGACGAAGGATTGGGCAATAGTTAGGTCTAGGGTTAGGTTATGATAAGGGCTAGGATTAGAACTAGTGATAGGGCAAGTGTGAGAATTATTGTTAGTCTTAGGGCTAAGGTTAGTGTTAGGGTTAGGAATAGGACTAAATTAAGGCTATAGTTAGGTATATGGTTAGTGTTCAGTTTAAGCATAGAATTAGGGTTAGATACAGGATTTAGTTTAGGGTAAGGGATGGTGTTATGCTAGTTTTAGAGGTAGGGTTATGTTTAGAATAAAGGTTAGGATTAGGGTTAGGATTAAGGCTAGGTTTAGGGCTAGGATGAGTGCTGTGTTTTCTTTCAGGGTTAGGACTACGATTAGGAGTGTGGCTAATTTCAAGTCTAGAATTATGTTTAAAGATAGTTTTAGAGTTAAGATTATGGGTACGTCTAGTGTAAGGTTTAGGTTTAGGGTTAGGGTCAGGTTTAGGGCTAGGGGTATTATTAAAGTGAAGGTCTAGGTTAGGGTTTGGAATAGGTTAAGGCTTAAAGTTAGGGATTGAATTAACATTAGGGTAAGTGTTTGGGTAATGATAGGCTTAGAATTAGGGTTCATGTCAGGTTTAGGGAAATGGATAGGGATAGGATTAGAGATAGGGTTAGTTTTAGGCCTAGGGATAGCAATAAGGTTAGGGTTATTGTTATGGTAATGTATAGGGTAAGGCCTAGGTTTATGGTTATGATTAGGGCTAGGCCTAGGATTAGAGTTAGGGTTTGGGTTAAAGCTCATGTTAGGTCTCAGATTAGGGCTATGATTAGGGTTATGTTAGTGCTAGTGTTAGCATTACAGTTAATGTAAGTACAAGGGCTAAAATTAGGGCTAATTTTAGGGTTAAGATTGGGGCTAGGTTTAGTGTTAGGATTAGGGTGATGTTTAGAGCTAGAATTAGTGTTAGTGTCAGAATCAGTGTCAGAATCAGCGTCAGGGTTAGTTTTAGGGTTAGGCTTAAAACTCGAATTAGGGCTAGGTTTATGGGTAGGTGTATGGTTAGAGTTTGGTTTAGCTTAAGGGTTAGGGATAGAGCTTATGTCGCCATTTTTTTTTTCAGGCTAGGGCTAGGATTAGGGCTAGTTTTAGGATTAGTGTTAGGGTTAGGGCTAGTATTAGAATTAGGCTTGGCTTTGCATCAGTGTTAGATTTAGAGATAGATTATGATCTAAGGTTAGTGCTTGGGCTATGGATAGGGCAAGGGTTCGGACTAAGTTTAGGGCTAGGGTAAGGGTTACATTAAGCAATAGGGTTAGAGCTAGTAATAGGGCTAGTGTGAGAGTTAGATTTATTCCTAGGTCTAGGGTTATGGTTAGGTTAAAAGATAGGGTGAAATTAGGTCTAAGATTAGGGCTAGGGTTAGTATTGGGGTTAGAGCTAGGGTTCGGGTTAGGGTGAGGATTAAGCTAGGTTTAGGGCTAAGATTAGGGCTGTGGTTTTCATCAAGGTTAGGGCTAGGTTTAGGGCTAGAACTAATGTCAGGTGTGGGGTTACAGTTGAGGAGAGGACAGTTTTAGGATTAGGTTTATGTCTAGGTCTAGTTTAAGGTTTAGGTTTAGAGTTAAGGGTCAGGTTTAGAGCAAGAGGAATTATTAGGTTCAGGATCAGGTTAGAGTTTGTTTGAGGTTAGGGTTTAGGGTTAGGGCTCAAATAAGCATTAGGGTCAGGGTTAGGGTAATGATAGGTTTTTAATTAGTGTTCAAGTTAGGTTTATGGTAATTGATAGGGTTAGGTTTAGCAATAGGGTTTGTGTTAGGCCTAGGGGTTAGCATTAGGGTAAGGGTAATGGGTAGGATAATGGATAGGGTTAGAGCTAAGGTTAGGGCTAGGTTTATGGTCAAAAATAGGTCTTGAGTTTGGGTAAGGGTTAGGGTTAGAACTAGGGTGAGTGTTAGGATTATGTTTAGCATAAGGTTTAGGTTTTGAGCTAGGATTAGGGCTAGGGCGAGGGTTATGTTTAGAGTTAGGTCTAGGGATAAGATTAGAGTATGGTTCGGGTTAGGATTGGATTAGGGCTAACTCCATCATTAGGAGTAGGGTTAGGGTTATAGTAATGTATATGGTTAGATGTAGGCATAGGGTTATGGTTAGTGTTAGATTGAGGTTTAGGGTTAGGGTTAGGGCTATGGTTATGTTTATGTTTACGGTAAGGGTTAGGGTTTGAGCTAGAGTTAGGTCTATGTCAAGTGTGAGGTTTAGGGTTAGGTCTAGCATTAGTTTTCTGGTTAGGTTTAGGGTGTATTGTTAGGCCTAGGATTATCAATAGGTTTAGGGTTAGTTTTAGGGTAATGGGTAGATTTAGAGCTAGGTTTAGAGCTAGGGTTAAGTTTAGGATTAGGGCTACTGTTAGGGGTATATTTAGAGATAGATATAGGTTTATGATTAATATAAGGGTCTGGCATTGAGGTAGGTTTTGGACTAATCAAGTGCTAGGTTAGGGTTAGGGTTAAGGTTATGCTTAGGCCTAGGATTAGCTCTAGATTTTGTGTTGGGTTTAGGCCTAGGGTTAAGGCTTTGGGTAATGTGAGAGCTAGAGTTTTGATTAGGGCTAGTTTGAGGTTTAGGAATTTGGCTAGGTCTAATGTTACGTTTAGATTTTTGGTTAGGGTCAGGTTTAGAGTTAAGTTTACTCTTAAAGACAGGGTCAGTGTTTGGGTTCAAGTTAGGGTTACAACCAGAATTAGAACTAGGTTTAGGTCTAGGTTTAGGGTTAGTTTGTGAGTTAGGTTAAGGGTTACTTTAAGGCCTAGGGATAGGTTTTGGTTTAGGTCTAGGCCTAGAGTAAAGGCTACATTAAGGATTTGTTTTAGGTCTGGGGCTAGTGTTATGATTTGGTTTAGGGTTAGGGCCAGGTTTAGTCCCAGGTTTAGTGTTAGGGTGAAAATAATGTTCAGGCTTAACATTATGGTTTGGAATATGGTTAGAGCTAGGGTTATGACTATTAATAGGGTTAGGACTTTGGTTAGTTTAAGGATTAGGGGTAGGTCTAGTATTAACATTAGGGTTAGGATTTCGCTTTGGGTAAAGGATGGGCTTAGAGCTAGGGTTAGGGCTAGTGTTAGGGTTGGGGTTAGGGTTACATCTAAGTTTAGGACTCAGATTAGGGCTAATTTTTGTATTAGGGTTAGGGCTAATGTTATGGCACTGGAAAATGTAAGAACTAGGTTACAATTATGGTTAGGGGTAGGGGTAGGTCTAGTGTTAGGGTTAGGTTTAATGTTAGCATGATATTTATAGTTAGGTGAGTATTAGGATATAATTCAGATACAGTGTTACTTTTAGCATTAGGGTTAGTACTCAAATAAGGGCTAGGATCACTTTTAGTGTTCAATTTATGGTGAGGGTGGTCTTTAGAGCTAGGGTCACTGTTAGGATATGAGTCAGTGTCAGGGTTAGTTTTAAGGTTAGGGTTATGACTCAAATTAAGGCTAGTTTTACTGTTAGGGTTTGGTTTAAGTTTAGGGTGGTGTTTAGACCAAGGGTGAGTGTTAGGATATGATTTGGGGCAAGGGTTAGTTTAAGGTTATGGTTAGGACTCAAATTAGGGCTAGGATTTCGTCTTGGTGTAGTGATAGGTTTTGGTTTAAGGTAAGGTTCAAGATTAGGACTATTGGTCAGTTTTTTTTTTTTTTTAGAAAGAGAGAGAGAAAGAGAGAATTTTTTTCAGTATTTTTTTTAGTTTTTGGTGGACAAAATATCTTTTTTTAAAATTATATGTATATTGTTGCTGAGGATCGAACCCAGCACCCTCCACATGCCAGGTGAATGTGCTGCACTTTAGCCACATCCTCAGCCCCTATTGCTCAGTCTTGTTTTAGTCCTAAGTTATATGATTAGTACTAGGATTATGGCTAGTGTTAGTGTTAGTCTTAGGCTTAGGTTTAGGTTAAGACTTGGATTTAGGGTTAGATCTAGGGTTAGGGCTAGGTCTAAGGACAGGGCAAGGGTTAGGGCTAGGTTTAGGGTTATGGTAAATGATAGGGATAGAACTAAGGATAAGGCTAGGGGTGAGAGTTAGAGTTAGTCTTAGGGCTAGGGTTATGTTTTGTTTTAGAGATACAGTTAAATCAGGGCAAGGATTAGAACTAGGGTTAGTGTTCAGTTTAGGCCTAGCTTTAGGGCTAGGTTTAGGATTAAGTTTAGGGCAAGGGATGTGTTATAGCCAGCTTTAGAGGTAGAGTGAGGGTTAGAATTAGGATTAATGCTAGGGTTAGGGTTAGGGTTATGATCAATTCTAGGTTTAGGGCTAGGATGAGAGCTAGGGTTTTTTGTAGGGTTAGGTCTAGAATTGGGGCTAGGGATAATATCAGGGCTAGTGTTACAGATAGCGGTAGATTTAGGATTAGGTGTATTTCTTAGTCTGGTGTAAGTGTTAAGTTTAGGGTAAAGGTGAGTTTTAGAGCTAGGGGTATTTTTAGGTTCAGGGTCAGGGTTGCAGTTTGTATTAGGTTAAGATTTAGGGATAGGGCTCAAATGAGCATTAGGGTTAGAGTTAGGATTAGGGTAATGAATAGTGTAAGTTTTAGGGTTCACGGTAAGTTTAGGGTAATGGAGAGAATTAGGATTTGTGATAGAGTTAGGATTAGGCCTAGGGTTAGCATTAGGAATAGGGTTATCATAAGGGTAATATATAGGGTTAGGGTTAGGTTTAGGTTTAGGGCTAGGGTTAGGGTTATTGTTAGGGATAAGGCCAGGGTTATGTTTAGGACAATGGTTAGGCTTTGAGCTATAGTTAGGTCTAAGGTGAGGGTTAGGCTTAGGTTTAGATCTAGGTTTAGGGTTAGGGTTATTCTTACGGTAGGTTTAGGCCTTGGATTAGGGCTAGGTCTTGTGCTTGGTTTAGTTCTAGCATTAGTTCTATGAGTAATGTAAGATCTAGGGTTCTAATTAGGGCTAGTTTTAGGGTTACGGTTATGTCTAGTCCCAGTGTTAGGTTTAGATTTTAGTTTAGAGTCAATTTTAGAGCTAGGTTTAGTTTTAGTGTCAGGATCTGTGTTCAGATTAGAGTTAGGGTGAAAGCCAGAATCAGGAGTAGGTTTAGTTCTGGGGGTAGTGTTAATGTTTGGTTTAGGTTAAGGGTTATTATTAGGGCTAGGACTAAGTTTTTGTTTAGGTCTAGGGATAGAATTATTTCTAGATTTAGGATTAGGTTTAGGTCTAGGGGTAGTGTTAGGGTTAAGTTAGGTAAAATTTCACTGGTAGGGCTAGTTTCAGGATTCAGTTTATGGTTAGGGTCAGGTTTAGACTTATAATTAATGTTATGGTCAGAATAAGGGTGAAGGCTAGAGTTAGGTTTTGAATTAGGTTTAGAACAAGAATGAGGGCTAGAGTTTGGATTAGTAATAGGGCTAATGTTTGGTTTAGGCTAAGGATCATGATTAGGACTAGGGTTAGCATTATGAATAGGTTTGGCTTAGGATAAAGGATAGGGTTATATCTAGGCTTAGAGCTAGTGTTAGTGTTAGGTTTAGGGCCAGGATTAAGATTAGGGTTAAATCTGGTTTTGGGGCTCAGATTAGAGCTATTTTTGTTTTGGGGTTAGGGATAGGGTTAGGACTATGTCTAATGTAAAAACTACGGTTATTATTAGGGTTAGTTTCAGGGTTAAGGTTTGGGCTAGAAATGGTGTTAGCATTTGCTTTATGGTTAGGGTGAAATATAGAGCTAGGGTTTGTGTTTTGATATGAGTCAGGGTAAGGATTACTTTTAGTCCTAGGACTTTAATTTGAGCTAGGGTTATGGCTAGTTGTAGGGTTATGTTTTGGTTTAGGTTAGCTTTAGATTTAGGGTAATGGCTCTGTTTTGTTTTAGGGCTAGTGTTAGGGTTAGGTTTATTTTTATGATTAGCAATAATGTTCAGCTAGTAGTAGAGTAAGGTTTAGCTTAAGGTTAGGGTTAGATTTAGAGTTTATATTCATAATTTAGAGTTATGGTTAGATCTAGGGATAGTGCTAAGGTTAAGGCTAGTGTTAGGGTTACGGTAATGGACAGGTTTAGAAATAGAAATAGGTATAGGTTGAGAGTTAGAGTTATTCTTAGGGCTAGAGTTAGAGATTTGCTTAGGGTTAGGGCTAAATTAGGGCTAGATTTGTGGTAGGTTTAGTGTTAGGGTTAGGCCTGTGGTTAGGGCTAGAATTAGGGATAGTGTTAGTGTTAGGGTTATGGTTAGTTTTAGGGAAAGGGATAAGATTGTGGCTAGTTTTAGGGCTAGGGCGAGGGTTAAAATTAGGTATAGGAATAGGGTGAGTGTTTAGGTTAGGATTAAGGCTAGGTTTAGGGCTAGGATGAGGGCTAGGGTTTGTGTTAGGTTTAGAGCTAGGATTAGAGCTAGGGCTAATGTCAGGTCTAGGGTTATGGTTAGGAATAGTGATAACTTTAGGTTTATGTCTAGGTCTAGTGTAAATTTAGGTTTAAGGTAAAGGTCAGGTTTAGAGCTAGATGTATTATTATGTTCGGAGTCCGGTTTAGGGTTTGGTTTAGGATAAGGGTTAGGGTTAGAGCTCAAATTAGAATTATGATTAGGGTTAAAGTAATGTATAGTGTTAGGTTTAGGGTTCAGATTAGATTTAGAGTAATAGATAGGGTTAGTGTTAGTGATAGGATTAGGGTTAGGCCTAGGGTTAGCATTTGGGTTATGTTTATTTTTAGGATAAAGGATAGCGTTAGTGCTAGTGTTAGGGCTTGTATTAACATAAGGATTTTGACTAGGTGTAGAGAAGGCCTAGTATTAGTGTTAGTGTTAGGTTTAGCAGAAGTGTTAGGGTTTGAGCTAGGGTTAGTGCTAGGGTGAGGGTAAGAGTTAGAGTAAGCGCTACAGTTAGGGTTAGGGTTAGGGTTAGGGTTATGGCTTGGGTTAGCATTAGGTTTAGGGTTATATTTAAGGTAATGGATAGAGCTTATGCTAGGATTTGTGCTATGGTAACAGTTAAGATTAGGGCTAGGTTTAGGGTTGAGTTGAGGGTTAGTGCTATTGTTATGTTTAGGGTAAGGATTAGAGTTTGAGTAGGGTTAGGACCAGGGCCAGTGTTAGGGTTAAAATTAGTGCTAGGGATAGGGTTAGGGTTATGCTTAGGTCTAGGTTTAGGGCTAGGATTAGGGTTAGGTTGTGTGTGAGGTTTAGGGCTAGTGTTATGTGTATGGGTAATGTAAGAACTAGGGTTATAGTTATGAGTAGATTTAGGGTTTGTCTAGTGTTAGGGTTACTTTTTCAGTTAGGATAAGGTTTAGAGCTAGGGTTTGTATTAGGGTAAGTGTCTAGGATTGAGTCTAGGGTTAAGGTTTGGGATAGATTTAGGATTATATTTATGGTTATGTCTGGTGTAAGGTTTAAATTTAGCATAAGGGTAAACTTTATAGCTAGATGTATTATTATTTTCAAAGTATGGCTTATGGTTCAGTTTAGGTTAAGGTTTAGGTTTAGGGCATTAATTAGTGTTAGGGTTAGAGGTAGGGTTATGGTAATAAATAGGCTTAGGCAAGGGATAAGTAAGATTTAGGGTAATGGGTAAGTTTAGAGATTGTGATAGTGTTAGGGTTAAGCCTACGATTAGAATTAGGATTATATTTGGGGTAATGGATAGGATTAGAGCTAGGGTTAGGGTTAGGGTTATGGTTAGGATTAGGGCTAGGGTTTGGGTAGTGTATAGATTAGAGCTATGGTTAGAGCTATAGTAAAGGGTAGGATTAGGGCTAGGTTTTTGTTAGGGATTGGGATAGGGCTCGGGTTATGTTTAGGGTAAAGTTTAGGCTTTGAGCTAGGATAGGGTCAAAGGGAAAGGTTAGGGTTAGGGTTAAGGCTATGGTTAGTTTAGGGTTACACTTGGGGCTAGGTTTAGGCCTAGAATTAGGGCTAGGTTTTGAGTTATTTTAGGCTTAGCATTTGGGCCATGGGTAGTTAAGAGCTAAGGATATGATTAGGGCTACTTTTAGCATTAGAGTTATGGCTAGGTGTAGTGTTAGGATTAGGTTTTGAGTCCTAGAGTGAGCTTTGGAGCTAGGTTTATGTTAGGGTCAGGGTCAATGTTCAGGTTAGAGTGAGTTTTAGGATTAGTGCCAGAATTAGGACTAGGATTAGGTCTAGAAGTAGGTTAGTATTGGGTTATGTTAAGGGTGAATTTTAGGGATAGGGCAAGGTTGTTGTTCAGGTCTATAGTTATGGCTAGATTTAGGATTAGGATTAGGTCTAGGACTAGTGTTAGGTTTAGGTTTAGGTATAGGATTACCAGTAGGGCTAATGTTAGGGTTCGGGTTAGGGTTAGGGTCAGGTTTAGACCTACGGTTAGTGTTAGGGTCAGTATGTTTCAGGGTTAGGATTAGGGTTTGGGTTATGTTTAGAACTAGAATGAGGGCTAGGGTTAGGACTAGTAATAGGTTTAGAATTTGGGGTAGGCTATGGATTAGGGTTAGGACTAGGGTTAGCATTAGGTTTATGGTTTGGCTTAAGGTAACAAATAGGATAAGAATTAGGGTTAATGAAGTGTTAGGGACTGGTTATGGATAGGGTTAGTGTTAGGGTCAAAGCTAAGGTTAGCGCTCAGATTAGGGCCAGGTTTTGGGTTAGGTTAGGGCTAATGTTAGGGCTACAGCTAATATACAAACTAGGGTTATGATTAGTGCCAGTTTTTGGATTAGTGTTATGAATAGGTCAAGTGTTAGGGTTAGGGTTAGTGTTAGCATGATGTTTAGAGCTAGAGTTAGTGTTAGGGTCAGGGTCAGTGTTGAGGTTATAGTTAGCTTTAGGGTTAAATCCAGAATTATCACTAGGGTTAGGTATAAGGGTAGGGTTAGTGTTTGCGTTAGGTTAAGGTTTATTATTAGGGCTAGGGCTAGGTTTTTGTTTATGTTTAGGGCTAGAGATATGGCTAGATTTAGGATGAGGTTTAACTCTAGGGCTAGTGTTAGGATTAGGTTTAGGAATAGGTTTATTTTTAGTGCTAGTGTTAGGGTTCATTATAGGATTAGGATCAGGTTTAGACCTATGGTTACCATTAGAGTAAGAATAAGTGTCATATTTGAGTTATGGTTAGAGCTAGAATGAGGGCTAGGGTTAGGACTATTAATAAGATTAGGGTTTGGACTAGGGTTAGCATTAGGATTAGGTTTGGCTTAGGGTAAGGGATATGGCTAGACCTAGGTTTAGGGCTACGTTAGGGTAGGGTTAGGGCTAGTGTTAGGATTAGGTTTAGTTTTAAAGCTAGGGTTAGGTTTCAAATTTGGGCTAAATTTTTTTTTTAGAGTTAATGCTAGGTTTGGAGTTACAGCCAATGTTTGCAGTAGAGTTATGATTTCGGCTAGTTATAAGATTGGGGTTAGGACTATGTCTAGTGTTAGGGTTAGGTTTAACATTATGGTGATGTTTAGAGCTAGGGTTAGTATTAGTGTCAAAATTAAGGTCAGGGGTAGTGTTAGGGTTAGGGTTTGGACTCGAATTAGGCCTAGGGCTAGGGCTACGTGTAGAGTTAGGTTTTGGTTAAGGTTAAGAATTAAAGTTTGGGGTATCTCGTTTTTGTTTTAGGGCTACGGGTATGATTAGGACTAGTTTTAAGTTTAGCATTAGGTTTAGGACTAGTGTAGTAATCCTAACTCCAAATCTACCTGTTAACCTAAGACTAGCACTAGAAATAAACCTATTCCTAAACCTATCCCTAACACTAGTCTTAGGTTTAGAGTTAGATTTAGAGTAAGGATTAGATCTAGAGTAAGGTCTAGGGCTAAGGATATGGCTAGTGTAACTTCTATGTTTATAGCTAGGATTAGGGTTATGATAAAAATAGGGTTGGAACTAGGGATAGGGCTATGGCAAGAGTGAGAGTTAGTCTTAGGGCTAGGCTTAGTGTTTGGTTAGGTGTAGGGCTTAATTAGGGCTAGGAATAGGGCTAGGTTTATGTTTATGTTTAGGCCTAGTGTTAGTTTGGGGCTTAGGTTTAGGTTTACTGTAGATAATGTGGTTAGAGCTACGTTTAGGGCTTGGATGAAGGTTAGAATTAGGGTTAGGGCTAGGGTTTCATTAGAGTTATGATTAAGGCTAAGTTAAGGGCTAGGATGAGGGCTAGGGTTTCTGTTTTGGTTAGGGCTAGGATTAGTGTTAGGCAAATGTCAGTTCTAGGGTTACGGTTAGGGATTGTTTTAGGGTTACTTTTATGGTTATGTTTAGTGTAAAGGTTAGATTTAGGGTAGGGGTCAAATTTAGAGCTAGGGGTATTATTAGGGTCAGGGTCATGTTTAGGATTTTGTTTAGGTTAGGGTTTAGGGTTAGGGCTCAAATTAGCATTAGGGTTTGGTTTAGGGTAATGATAGGGTTAAGGTTATGGTTAGGTTAGGATAAGGGTTAGTGTTTGTGCTAGGCTTAGGTCTAGTGCGAGAATTAGGTTTAGGTTTACTTCTAAGATCAAGATTATGGTTAAGTTTAAGTTTATTGTTAGGGATAGGGTTTTAATTAGGGTTAGGGTTAGGGGTATGGTAATGGATATTGTTAGAGCTAAAGTTTGGGCTAAGGTTAAAGTTAGGATTAGGGCTAGGTTTAAGGGCTAGGTGAGGGCTAGGTTTAAGATTAGGATTTAGGATAGGGCTAGGGTTATGTTTAGTGTAAGGGTTAGGCTTTGAGTTAGGGTTAGGTCTAAGGAAAGGTTAGGGTTAGAGTTAAGGTTAGGGTTAGAGCTAGGCTTATGTTTATGCTTAGAGCTAAGTTTAGGCCTAAGATTAGCTATAGGTTTTGTGTTAGGTTTAGGAATATGGGTAATGTAAAAGTTAGGGTTATGTTTATGGCTAGTTTTAGATTTACGGTTATGGCTAGATCTAGTGTTAAGTCTAGGTTTTGGGTTAGTGTCAGGTTTAAAGCTAGTTTAAGTGTTAGGATCAGGGTCAGTTTTAGGGATAGGGTTTGGTCTAGGGATAGGGTGTTTTGTTTAAGTTAAGGTTTATTGTTAGGGCTAGTGCTAGGAATTTGTTTAGGTCTAGGGCTAAATTTATAGGTATAATTAGGATTAGCTTTGGGTCTAGGTCTATTGTTAGGCATAGATATATGTATAAGGTTACTGGTAGGTTTAGTGTTAGGTTTTGGTTTAGGTTTAGGGTCAGGTTTAGACCTAGTGTTACTTTTAGGGTCAGATAAGGCTCAGGGTTTTGGTTAGAACTAGAATGAGGGCTAGGGTTAGGACTAGTAATACTGTTAGTGTTTAAGTCAGGCTAAAGATTAGGGTTCGGACTAGGGTTAGCATTTGGGTTAGGGTTTGGTTTAGGATAAGGGATAGGGTTAGAGCTAGGGTTAGGGCTTGGTTTAAGGTTAGGGTAAGGTTAAGTTTAGGGTTTTAGCAAGGGTTAGGATGAGAATTAGGGGTAGGATTTGTGTTAGGGTTAGGACTAGGTTTATGACAATGACTAATGTATAAACTAGGGTTACAATTAAGGCTAGTTGTAGGGTAAAGATTAGGGTTTTAGCTAGGGTTAGGATGAGAATTAGGGGTAGGATTTTGTTAGGGTTAGGACTAGGGTTATGACAATGACTAATGTATGAACTAGGGTTACAATTAAGGCTAGTTTTAGGGTTACGGTTAAGGCAAGGTCTAGTGTTAGGGTTAATTTAAGTTAGGGTGATGATTAGACCTAGGATTATTTTTAGGGTCAGTGTCAGGGTCAGACTAATTTTTAGAGTTAGGGTTAGGGCTAGGTGTAAGGTTTGGGTTTGGTTTCAGTTAAGGGTTTGGGTTAGGAGTATGGCTTGGTTTTGTTTTATGGCTAGGGCAAGGGCTAGGGCAAGTTTTAGGATTCGCATTATGGTTAGGGGTAGTGTTAGGGTTTGGTTTGGCTTATGATTACAGCTAAATTTAGAGTTAGGTTTAGATTTATAGTTAGGTTTAGATCTAGAGTTAGAATAGTGCTAATAATAGAACTATGTCTAGGGTTAGGGCAAGATTTATAGTTAGTCTTAGGGCTAGGGTTAGGGTTAGAATGGGATTAAATTAGGCCTAGGGTTAGGGTGAGAGTTAGGGTTAGGTTTAGGGTTATGGTTAGGTTTATGGTAAGGGATGGGTTTATAGGTACTTTCAGGGCTAGGGTGAGGTTTAGAATTAGGGTTAGGTCACAGGTTATGGTTCGGGTTATGGTTTGGGTTAGATTAAGACTAGGTTTAGGGCTAAGATTATGGTTAGGGCTAATTTCAGGTATAGGTTTACTGTTAAAGATAGTTTAATTTTAGGTTTATGGCCACACCTTGTGTAAGCATTAGGTTTAGAGTTAGGGTCAGGTTTAGAGCTAAGGTTGTTATTAGGGTCATGGTCATGTTTGGTGTATTGGATAGGTTAAAGTTTAAATTTAGGACTCGAATTAGCGTTATGGTTAGGATCAGCATAATGATAGGGTTAGGGTTAGGTTTCAGGTTAGATTTAGGGTAATGGATAGAGAGAAGATTAGGGATAGGGTTAGGTTTAGGTCTAGGGTTAGCATTAGGGTTAAAACTATGGTTAGGATAATGGATAGGGTTACAGCTAGCGTTATGGTAACAATTAGTGATAGGTTTTAAGTTAGGTTTAGGGTTTAAATGACTTTAGCCTTAGCTAAAATCCTAACCCCTAAACCTAGCACAAACCCTGGTCCTTATCCTAGCCCTAAACATAGCCTTAAGTATAATCCTATCCCTACCCTAGGCCTAACCCAAACACTAATCATAACCCTAATCTTAGCCCTAATTTAGCCCTATATTTAACCCTAACCCTAACACTTACCCAAAGACTAATTCTAACTCTCACCTTAGCACTAACTCTAGTTCTAAACCTATACTTTAATGGAAGCCTAATGCTAGCCTAGTCCTAGGGTTAAGTTTAGAGATAGTGTACGTGTTAAGCTTAGGCTTATGTTAGGGTTAGATTTGGAATTAAGGTTAGATCTAGTGTTAGGGCTGGGACTAAGGATAAGGCAAGGGTTAGGCCTAAGGATAGGGTTATGGTAAGGGATAGGGTTAGAACTAGGGATAAGTATAGTGCGGGAGTTAGAGTGACTCTTATGGCTAGGTTTAGTGTTAGGGTTAGAGATAGGGCTAAATTAGTGCTAGGATTAGGGCAGGGTTCATGGTTTGGCTGAAGCCTAGATTTTGGGTTAGAGTTAGGATTAAATTTAGGGCAAGAGATGGCATTATAGCTAGGTATAGAGGTAGTGTGAGTGTTACAATTTGGGTTAGGGGTAGGGTTAGGTTTAGGGCTAGGATGATGGCTAGGGCTAATTTTAGGTCCAGAATTATGGATAAAGATAATTTTAGGATTAGGATTATGGCTACTTCTAGGGTAAGGGTTAGGTTAGGGTTATGTTCAAGTTTAGAGCTAAGGGTTTTATTAGGGTCAAGGTCAGGGTTAGTGTTTGGGATAGGTTAAGGTTTAAAGTTATGGTATGAATTAGTGTTAGAGTTAGGGTTAGGGTAATTATAGGGTTAGGTTTAGGTTCAGGTTAGGTTAAGGGTAATAGATTGGATTAAGATTAGGGTTCATGCCTAGGGTTAGCATTAGGGTTATGGTTTTGGTTATGGTAATGAATAGAGTTAGAGATCAGTTTAGGGCTAGGTTTATGGTTACCAAGAGGGTTAGGGTTAAAGCTAAGATTAGGGCTAGGTTTTGGATTAAGTTAAGGATAGGGTTAGGGTTAGGGCTAATGTAAGTACTAGGGTGATGTTTGGGGCTAGTTTTAGGGTTTTAGAGCTAGAGTTAGTGTTAGGGTTAGGTTTAGTGTTAGGGTGATGTTTAGAGCTATTAGTGTTAGGGTCAGTGTCAGGTTCAGGGTTAGTTTAAGAGTTTGGCTTACAACTCCTATTATGGGTAGTTTTCGGGCTAGGTTTAAGGTTAGGGTTTATATTAGGTTAAGGCTTAGTGTTATAGCCATAGCTAGGTTTTGTTTTAGTGCTAGGGTTAGGGTTAGGGCTAGTTTTAGGATTAGTTTTATGGTTTGTGCTAGTGTTAGGTTTTGGCTTAGTCTTTGGTTTAGGTCTCGATTTAGAGTTAAGTTTTGTCTAAGTTTAGTGCTAGGTCAAAGGACAGGGCAAGGGTTAGAAATAGGTTTAGAACGATTCAAAGGTCTAATGTGAGAGTTAGAGATAGCCTTAGGACTAGTGTTAGGGATAGGGATAAATTAGGGCTAATATTAGGGCTAGGATTAGTGTCAGTGTTAGGCCAAAATTTGGGTTAGGATTGTAATTAAGGCTATGTTTAGGGCTAGGATAGGGCTATGGTTTGTGTTATAAATTAGGGCTAGAATTATGGCTAAGGCTAATGTCAGGTCTAGGATTACAGTTAGGGATAGTTTTAGGGAAAGTTTTATGGCTAGTTCTATTGTAAGGGTTAGGTACAGGATAAGAGTCAGGTTTAGAGCTAGCGGAATTATTAGGACGAGGGCCTGTGTTAGGGCTTGGTTTCATTTCGAGTTTAGGGTTGTGGCTCAAATTAGAGTTAGGGTTAGGATAAAGATAGAGTTAGGTTTAGGTTTCAGGTTAGGTTTAGGGTAATTGATAGTTTTGGGTATAGTGATAGGGTTAGGGTTTGTCTTAGGGTTAGCATTAGGATAAGGGTTATGTTTGGGTAATGGATACAGTTAGAGTTATGGTTAGGGCTAGGATTATGTTTAGGATTAGGTCTGGGGTTATGGTTTGGGTGAAGGTTAGGATTAAGGCTATTTTTTTTGCTCAGATGAGGGTTTGTGTTAGGGCAAGCACTAAGATTAAGGTAGGACTAATGTCAGGTCTATCATTACAGTTAAGGGTAGTTGTAGGTTTTGTTTATGAATAGGTCTTCTGAAAGAGTTAAGTTTAGAGTAAAGGTCAGGGTTAGAGTTAGGTGTATTATTAGGGTCAGGGTTAGAATTAGGGAATGGTTTTGGTTAAGGTTTAGGTTTAAGGCTCAAATTAGCATTAGGTTTAGAGTAATGGATATGGTTAGATTAGGGTTCAGGTTAGGTTTAGGGATATGAATAGTTGTAGGCTAAGCTATACATTTAGGTTTAGTCCTATTGTTAGCATTTGGGTTAGGCTTAAGTTTAGGATAAAAGATAGGATTACAGCTAAGGTAATGGCTATGTTTATCGTTAAGATCAGGGCTAGTGTTAGGGTTAGGGTTAGGGTTATTGTTAGCCCTAGGGTTAGGTTTAGGGTAAGTGTTATGGTTGGAGCAAGATTTAGGGCTAGGGCGAGGGTTAGGGTTAGAGCAGGTCTAAGGTAAATGTTAGGGTTTGGGCTAAGTTTAGCATTAGGTTTAAGGTTATAGTTATGGTAATAGATAGATTTAGACCTATGGTTTGGCCAATGGTTACAGTTAAAATTAGGGTTAAAATTAGGCCTAGTGATAGGGCTATGTTAATGTTTAGAGTTAGGATGAGGGCTCAGTTTAGAGGTAGTGTTAGGGTTAGAGTTACTTTATTCAAATTTCTTTGATGCAATCCAGGATTCATCTTTACTTACCTTTCTGTTTCCCAGGTTTAGGTCTTTTGGTTCAACATTTTGGTGTCCGGAACAGTTAATATTTTCATTTTACTTCATTTTGACCTATATGAGTAAATGTAAATGGACCTGGAAATCAAACAGGGTTTATGCTAGCTGCTTGAAACTGCACAGACACCCTCAACTCTTTTTGGGAACACTCTGGTATGTTCCTTGTGAGTTTAGGCCTAAGCTGAAGCATGCGAAAACAACTTTATCCGAGAGCCATTTAGGAGAAAGCAGGGAATATGCATGCACTGATATTCCTCCCATAATTATTTTCTCAGAATTGTTTGATACTCAGTAGGATTCATTATTCAGATTGCCCCATAAAGCTCTCGAATTGTGGGACTTATAGGATCAGTGGTTCTCTAATCAGGTTAGGGTTAGTGTTATTTTTGGGGTTAGGACTAGTTTTAGATGTAGTGTTAGGGTGAAAGTAAGTTTTGTATAAATTTCTTTGATACTTGGAAGGAGTCAACATTTATCTAGCCTTAATATGCTCCTCAGGTTTGGGTCTTCTCATTTCAATGGTTCGCTAACAGGGACACTCTGTATTTTAACATTTCACTTCATATTGACCTATATAGGTAAATGAAAATCGAGGTTGATATCAAACCGGGTTGGTACTAGCTGCTTGGAACTTCAGTTCTCTGTGGGAACTCTCTGGTTTGTTCCTTGTGAAAGTAGCCCTAAGATAAAGATGGCAAGAACAACGTTATCTCAGAGCCCTTTAGCAGAAAGCAGAGAAATATGCATGAACTAAAATACCACCTCAATTATTTGGTCATAATCCTTTGATACTGCATAGGATTAATTTGATACCTTAGCCCCCTAGGCTCCCCACGTTTGGGACTTCTAGGATCAACAGTTTCTCAAACAATTTAGGGTTTGTGTTAAGCATAGTGTTAGGGCTAGTGATAGAGCTAGTATTAGGATTGGAGTTAGTTTTGTTCAAATTTCTTTGATACTGGGCATGATTCATTTTTCTCCTATCCTTACTTTACTCCACATATTTGGACCTTCTAGGTTCAATGGTTCACTGTAAGGAACAGTTTGTATTTTAAAGTTTCAGTTCATTTTGTCCTATACAGGTAAATGGAAATGGAGCTTGAAATCAAACAGCATTGTTGCTAGATGCTTAAACGTTCACATTCCATCAATTCTCTGTGAGCAATCTCTGGGTTTTTTTTTTTTGTTGTTGTTGTTGTTGTTGTTGTTGTTGTTACAGTAGGCCTAAGCTGAAGCATGTAAAACAACTTTATCCAAGAGTCTTTTAGGAGATAACAGAGAAATATGCATGTACTGAATAATCCATCAATGTTTTGGACAGATTTATTTGATACAGTGCTGCATTCATCCCTTAGCTTGCTCCACTAGGCTGCCCAAGTTTGAAAATTCTACGGTCAAAGGTTTCATAAAAAGTTAATGTTAGGAGAAGAGCTAGGGTTAGAGCTAGTGTTAGGGTTAGAGTTACTTTTATTCAAAATTCTTTGATACTTGGAAGGATTTATCTTTAGCTAGATTTACTCTGTTCCCCAGGTTTAGTCCTTCTCCATTCACTGGTTCTCTGTCAGCAACATTTTGTATTTTAAGATTTCACTTAATTTTGACCTATACAGGAAAGTTAATGCAGTTGAAAATCAAACAGGGTTTGTGCTAGCTTCCTGAAACTTCACACACTCCATCAGTTCTCTGTAGGGACTCTGGTATGTTCCTTATAAAAGTAGGCCTATGCTTAAGCATGCAAAAACAACTTAATATGAGAGCCCTTTATGAGAAAACAGGAAAATATGCATGTACTGAAATACCTCCCATGATTATTTGGTCAGATTTGTTTGATGTTGCGTATCATTCATCACTTAGCTTGCCCCACCAGGCTCCCTAAGAACTGGAATTCTAGGATCAATGGTTCTCTAATCAGGTTAGGATTAATGTTACATTTAGGGTTACGGCTAGGGCTAGGTTTAGAGGAAATGTTAGGGTGAGAGTTAGTTTTGTTCAAATTTCTTTGATACTGGGCAGGAGTCATCTTTTATCTAGACTTAGTATGCTCCCAAGGTATGTTCTTCTCAATTCAATGTTCACTATCATGAACACTTTGCATTTTAAGGTTTCACTTCATTTTGACACCTACGCATAAATGGAAATGGAGGTGGAAATCAAACAGTTAGCCCTTCCTCTAAACCTAACCCTAAACCTAACCATAAAAAAGCCCTAATCCTAGGCCTAAGACTAACACTAATCCTAGACCTATTCCTAGCCCTAATTTAGCCTTAACCCTAACCCAAAATCTAGCCCTATGACTAACTCAAACTCTTGCCATAGCCTTATTCCTAGTTTGAACCCTATCTTTTATCATAACCCAAACACTAGCCCTAATCTTAGCTCTAACACTAGCTATAACCCTAACCCTAGAATAAACCATATCTCTAAATGTACTCCTAAGCCTAAACTCACCCTATCAGTAGAAATAACACTAAAGCTAATCCTAAAACTACACTTAACTTTAGCTTCAGTCCTAAAACAAACCGAGTCATAGAACTAACCCTCACCCTTAACCTAAGCCAAATCCTAACCCTACATCTGGCCCTAAACCTACCCTTAATTTGAGTCCTATCCATAACCATAAAATGAATCATTATTCTGACTCTGACCCTAACACTAACCCTAGTTAAAAACATCACCCTAAACCTAAACATACTCCTAAAACTAGACTCATTCCTAAATGTAACCCTAAACCTAGCCCTTATCATAACCTTAGTTTTTACATTAACCCTATCCCTAAAAATAGCCCTAATAAAACCCAAAACCTAGCCTAATCCAAGTCCCAACCCTAGCTTTAACTCTAACTTGGACATGAAACATCACCCTAAAACTTACCCTCTACCTAACCATAACTTTAATACTTGCACTAAACCTAAACCTAACCCTACCCCTAGCCCTTACTCTAAACATAACCCTAGCCCTAACCCTAGCTCTATCCCTATCCATTATGCTAACCTTAACCCTAACCCCAATGCTAATCTTCAGCCTGACCCTACCACTGTCTCTAATCCTAACCTATCCATTACCCTAACTCTAACCTGAACCTAACCATAAAAATATTACTACCCAAACTGTAACCTTAACCCTAATGCGGACTTGAGCCCTAAACCTAACACTAAACCTAACCCTAACCATAACCCGTACCGTAACACTAACCCTAATCCTAACACTAACCGTAAAAGTAACCCTAAACGTAACCCGAACGCTAACCCTACCACTAACCCTAAACCTAACCCTAACCCTAACACTAACACTAACCCTGTCCCTAAGCCTAACCTTAAACATAACACTAAACCTAACTTAAACCCTATCACTAACCATAAATCTATCCCTAATTCTAACACTATTGTTAACCCTAACTCTAACCCTAACACGAAACCTAAACATTACCCTAACAATAACCCTAATCCTAACCCTTACCCTAACACTAACACTAACACTAATCCTTAACCTAATCTTAAACCTATCACAAACCCTAGCAAAAACCATAACCCTAACCCCAAAACTAAACCTAATTCAAACCTAACCATAACACTAACAACAACCCTAACACTAAACCCTAATGCAAAACCTAACACTAACACTAACTCTAATCTTAACCCTATCCTACCCATAAACCTAACCTAACACTTACCATAAACCTAACCCTAACTCTAAAACTAAACCTAAACCTAACCCTAACACTAACACTAACCCTAACCATAACCCTATCCCTAACACTGACCCTAAACTTAACCCTAACACTAACACAAACTTTAACCCTAATCCTAACTCAAACACTAAGGCTAAACTTACCATTAACCCTAAACCTAACCCTAATGCTAACCCTAACACGAACGCTAAATCTAACCCAACCATAACAATAACCCTAAACTTAACCCTAAATCTAACACAAACCCTAACTGTAAACTTAACCCAAACACTAACACTAACCCTAACCTTAACCCTAAAGCTAATCCTAACCGTAATCCCAAACATAACACAAACCCTAACCATAACCATAACACTAAAACTAACTCTAACCCCAAAACTGACCCTAAACCTAAGACAAACCCCAAATCAAACCATAATTCTAAACTTAACATAAACCTAAACCTAACCACAAACTAACCCTAACCCTAACCCTAATAGTAACCCAAACACTAAACCTAACCCTAATCCTAACACTAACCCTAACTCCAAACATAAACCTATCACTGACCCTGACTGTAAATGTAACCCTAAACCTAACACTAACTTTAACCCTAATATTAAAATAACCCTAACACAAAACGTAACCCTAACCCTAAACTTAAACCTAAAACTAACATTAGCCCTAACCGTAACTCTAAAACTTACACTAACCATAACCTGAACACTAACTCTAACCCTAATCCTATCTGTAACCCTAACCTAACACTAAAACAAACCCTAACCGTAAACCTGAACCTAACTCTTAAAGTAACCCTAACCCTTACGATAACCTTTACCCTAACACTTACCCTAACATTAAGCCTAAGCCTAACCCTAAAACTAACAGGAAACCTAACCCTAAACCTTACCATAACCCTAAACCTTACCCAAACATGAACATTAAACCTAACAATAACCCTAACAATAACACTAATGCTAACACCAAACCTAACCCTAATCAGAAACCTAACCTGAACAATAACCCTAAGCATAACACTAACCCTAAAACTAACCCTAACACTAACACTAATGATAACAAAAAAATCTAACACAAAAACTAACCGTAATCTTAACTCTAAGTTTTACTTAAACCTAACCCTAATGCTAACCCTAACACTAACCCTATCCTTAACCATAAACCCAAACATAAAAATAACCTTCACCCTAAACTTAATCCTAAACCTAACAATAACCCTAATCCTTACTCTAACACAAACCCTAACCCAAACACTAACCCTAACCCAAACACTAACCCTAATCCAAACCTAACCCTAACCCTAACACTAACCTGAAAACAAACACTAACACTAACCCTAACCATAACCCTAATCCTACCGTAAAACTAACCTAACACAAAACCTATCCTAAACCCTCACAAAAAACATAACAATAACCCTAACATTAAACCTAATCCTAAGCTTAACCAAATCCTAATTGCAACCCTAACCCTAACTCTAGCCCTAAAACTAACACAAACCCTAAGCCTTCCCCTAACACTAAACCTAACACAAACACTAACCCTGAATGTAAAACTATTCCTAACTCTAACCCTCACCTAAAACTAACCCTAAGACTAACCCTAATCCTAACACTAACCCTAACACTAAACCTAAAACTAATGGTAACCCTAACACTAAACCTAAATGTAACCATAATGCTAACCCTAACATGAAGCTTGATCCTAACCCCAAACCTAAATCTAATCCTAACCGTAATCCCAAACCTAACCGTAACCACAACCCTGACACAAACCCTGACTTAAGCCATACCACTAACTGAAACCTAACCTTAACCCTAACCATAAACCTAATATTAACACTAACCCAAACCCTAACACAAACATTAACCCAAACCCTAAAACAAACACTAACCCTTACCCTAACCCTAAAACTAACCGTAGACTAACCCTAAACATAATTTTAACTGTAAACCTAAACCTAACATAACCCTAAACCTAACACAAAAACTTACCCTAACCCTAACCCTAAGCATAACAAAAAATCTAACACTAACCATAAACCTAACCCTAAAACTAAACCTAATCCTAACTTTAACCATAACACTAACCCTATCCCTAAATTTATCACTAACTTTAACACTAACCCTCTCCCTAAATTTAACACTAACCCTAACCTTAAACCTAACCTTAACCCCAACCCTAAACCTTACACTAAAACCAACACTAATCCTAATACAGCCCTAAAACAAAGCCTAACTCTAACCAAATACTAATCCTGAACCTTACCCTAACCCTAACATGAAACCTAACCCTAAACCAAACACTAATCTTAATGCAAACCCTAACCCTAAACCTAACACTAAAGCATACACTAGCCCTAACCCTAAGCCTAACACTAAATCTAACCCTAACTCTAAACATATCACTAATTTTAACCCTAACCCTAACAGTAATCCTAACCCTTACACTAACCCAAAACTAACTCTAATCCTAACCATAACACTAACACTAAACCTAACTCGAACTGTAACCCTAAAACTAACCCTAATCCTATCCGTATACCTAACACTTACCCTAAACCTAACCTTACCATAAAACTTAACTCTAACCCTAACCCTACCACAAACCCTAACCCTAACAATAACACTTAACCTAACACTAACCCAAACCCTAACACAAATCCTAACTCTAAAACTAATCCTAACCCTAACCCTAAACTCAACACTAAACCTAACGAAAACCCTAACCCTAATACTTAGCCTAACACTAACCCTAATTCTAACACTAATACTAAACGTTACCCTCAAACTAACCATAGCACTAGCCCTAACCCTAACTCTAACCTAACTCTAAACCTATCCCTTACCCTAACATTATCCTTAACACTAACCCTAACCCTAAACCAAACAATAACACTAAAGCTCAACCTAATCTTAAACCTAACACTCATGCTAATCCTAACATAACAGGAACCCTAAACCTAACCCTAACACTACCCTAATCCTAAACCTAAACCTAGCCCTAACCCTAACCCTAACAAAATCCCTAAACTTATCCCTAACCTAACACTACCCCTAACCCTAACCCTAACCCTCAACCTAACCCTAAACCTAACATTAACCATAAGCCTAACTCTAAACCTAAACCTGACACTAAACATAAGAAAAACTCTAACACAAATATTAACACTAACACTAACACTAACATTAATCCTCCCCATAAACATAACATTACACTTATCTTGAACCAAACATTAACACAAACCCTAACCCTAACACTAGCACTAACCCTAACTCTAACCCAAACCCTAATATTAACCCTTACCCTAACGCTAAACCTCACTATAATACTAACTCTAACACAAAATTTTAACACTAACCCTGAACCTAACCTTAACCCTAAACTTAATACTAATCCTCACCCTAAATATAACCTAACCCCCAAACTAACCATAACCTTAACTCTAACACTAAACCTAAATTTAACCATAACCTTATCCCATACCCTAACCCTAATGCTAAACCTAAAACTAATCATAACCCTAATTCTTACCATAACCCTAACACTAACCAAAACCTAAAACAAAACCTAACCATAACCTTAACCGTAACACTAACCCTAACCCTAAAACTAACCCTAACCCTAACACTAACCCTAACCTTAATAATAAACCTAATCAAATCACTAAACCTAACCATAACCATAACCCTAACACTAAACCTAACAATAAACCTAAACCTAACCCTTAAAATAACACTAACATTAACCCTAAACTTAACACTAACCCTAACCCTAACCTAACCCTAACGCTAACAGAAACACTAACCCTAAACTTAAATATAGCGCTAACTCTAACACTATCACTAACCCTAACCCAACGCTAACACTAATCCTAACATTAACTCTAAACCTAAATCTAACCCTAACCCTAACCAAAACGTAATGCTAATACTAACATTAATCCTAATTCTAAACCTAAACCTAACCATACGATAAACCCTCACCCTAAACATAATGCTAAACCTAACCCTAAGTCTAAAGCTATACACAAACACTAACACCAAACCTCAACCTAACCCTAAATCGAACACTCAAGATAACCCTAACAGAACACAAACCATAAAGCTAGCCCTAAAACTAACCCTAATCCTAAAACTAACACTAACCCTAACCCTAACAAAACCCTAAACTTATCACTAACACTAACACTAACACTAACCTTAAACCTAACATTAACACAAACCCAAACACTACCACAAACATTTAACCTATCCCTAACCCTAACATAAACCCTAACTCTAAACCCAACCTTTACACAAACCCTAACCCTAATCCTAACACTAACACTAAATATAATAATAACCCTAACCCTAACAGAAACCCTAATGCTAAACATACCCTAACCCTAACCTAACCTTCTAACCTAAACCTTACGCTAAAACTAAACCTAACACTAACTCTAAAACTAACCTTAACACTAAATCTAAAGATAAAACTAACAATATCCCTAACCCAAAACCTAACCCTAAATTTAACCCTAACACAAACCTTAACCCTAATCCCAACCCAAACCTAATCCTAACCATAAACCTAAACTGAATACTAACCGTAACCGAAAACCTAACCCTAAGCTTAAACTTCATCCTTACCTGAATCCTAACTGTAACCCAAAACCAAACACTAACCCTAAACTTCACCCTAACACAAACCCTAATACTAACCCTAACCCGAACAATAACCCTAACCCTAACACTAACCCTAAAGTTAACCCTAACACTAACTCTATCCATAACCATAACCCTAACCCTAACACTTAACCTTATCCTAACCCTTACACTACCCCTAACACAAACGCTAACCCTAACACTAACACTAACAGTAACCCTAACACTAATCGTAACCCTACCCTAACACTAAACCTAACCCCAACCCTAACCCTATCACTAACACTAACCCTAAACATAAACCTAAACCTATTATTCACCCTAACACTAACCCTAACCCTAAACCTAACCCTAACCCTAACTGTAACACTAACCCTAACCCTAACCATAACACTAACCCTAACCCTAAGCCTAACACTAACCCTAAACCTATTGTTAACCCAAACACTATCTATAACCCTAACATGAATTTTAACCCAAGCACTAAAACTTACCCCAACCCTGAACCTAACCCTAACACTTACCTTAAACCTACCCCTGAAACAAACTCTAACCCTAATTCTATGTCTAACCCTAACACTAACCTTAAACCTAACCTTTACCATTATTCTAACCAGATTCCCAACACTAAGAATAACCCTAACTCTAACACTAACGTTAATACTAACACTAGCCCTAAACCTAAAAATAACCCTAATCGGAACTGTAATCCTAACCCTAATACTAACAGTACCGTAAAAAATACCCTAACACTAAGCCTAAAACTCACCCTAACCTAACCCTAACACTAATCCTAACCCAAACCTTATCAATAAACCTAACCTTAAACCTAAACCTAACCTTAACACTAAACATTATCCTAACCCTATCAAACCCAAGACCTAACACTAACTCTATCACTAATGCTAACACTAACCCTAACACTAACCCTAACCCCAACACTAAACATAAAACTTACCCTAACACTAACCCTAATGCTAAACCTAACACTAAATCTAAACCTAACCCTACCACTAACCCTAACACTAACACTGACCCTAACACTAACCCTACAACTAACCATAACCCTAACCATAACTCTAAGCCTAAATCAAACCCTAACACACACCATAACCCTAAACCTAACCCAACCCTAACTGAAACATTACCAAATTCTAACCATAACCCTAACACTAATCATAAAACTGATGTTAAAACTAATTGTATCCCTAAATAAAAACCTAACACTAACCCTAATTCTAACCATAACACTTACTTTAACCCTTACCCTGACACTAACCCTAAACCTATCCCTAAACCTAACTCTATACCTATCACTAACCATAATCCTAAAACTAACACTAACCCTAACACTAAACCTAATCCTATTTGTATCACTAAAACTAACACTAGCAGGAACCCTAACCATTATTCTAACAGTAAACATAACCCTAAACCTATTACTAACAGTAATCCTAACCCAAACCCTAACCCTACCACTAACCCTAAACTTTATCCTAACTCTAACCATAACACTAACCCTAACCGTAACCCTAACACAAAACCCAATCAGAACCATAACCCTAACCCTATCACTTGCCTAACCCTAATCCTAAATCTACACTAACCCTAACCCTAAGACTAACTCGAAACCTAAAAATAAACCTAACTCTAACACTAATCCTAACCCTAACACTAACCCTATCTCTAACCCAAATCCTAAGCCTACACCAAACACTAACTGTAAACCTAACCCTAAACCTAACCCTAAACCTAACACGAACCCTAACGCTAACACTAATCCTAACATGAACACAAACCCTTATGCTAACCCTAACTGTAACTCTGACCCTAACCCTAATCCTAACACAAACTCTAACCACAACCATAGACCTCACCCTAAATTAATCCTAACCATAACCTAACTCTAATGCTAACCCTAACACTAACACTAACCCTAATCCTAAACATTATTCTATCACTAACCCTAAGCCTAAACTTAACCTTAAACCTAACCTTAATGCTAATCCTAATCATAATTATAATCCTAACTCTATATGAAACACTAAGCCTAACCTGAAACCTAACACTAAACCAATCCCTAACCCTAACACTAAACTAACCCTAATCTGAACTGAAATCCTAACCCTTAACCTGAACCTAACACAAACCTTAACCTTAAACTAAACCTAACCCTAACACTAACACTAACACTAACACTAAAACTAACACTAACCTAAACCTAATGCTAACACTTTCACTAACCCTAAACCTAACCCTAACCCTAACCCTAACACTAACTCTAACCCTAAACCTATCCCTAACATTAACACTATCCCTAACCCTAACCCTAACACTAACCCTAACCCTAATGCTAACACTAACACTAACCCTAATCCTAAACATTACCCTATACCTATCCCGAATCCTAACACAAAACCTAATATTAACTTTAACACTAACCCTAATACAAAACTAAACCCAAACCCTAATAATAACCCTAACCCTCAAATTCACCCTATCCCTAACACTAACCCTAAGCCTAACAAAAACCCTCACGCCAACCATAACCCTAACCCAAACCTAACCCTAACTCTAAACCTAACCTAAACCTTACCTAACCCTAACCCTAAAACTAACTTTAACCTAAATCTAATGATAATACTAACAATAATCTTAACACTAAACCTAACCCTAAATTTAACCCTAACAGAAACCTTAACACTAACACTAAACAAAACCTAACCGTACCCCAACACTAACCCTAATCTGAATCCTAAACATAACCATAACCCTAACCCTAAACCTAACCCTCACCCTAAAACAAACGCTAACAATAACCCTAACCCTAAGACTAACACTAACTCTATCTGTAACCATAATCCTAACCCTCATACTTAACCTAACACTAACCTTAAACCTATCCCTACACTAACACAAACACTAATTTTAACCTTAACCCTAGCTATTACCTGAATACTAATCCTAATACAATTTTAACACTAACCCTAACGGTAATCCTAACCCTAACCCTTACCCTAACAGAAACATAAACCTAATCTTAACCCTAACACTAACCCTAAGTGTAATCCTAATTTTAACCCTAAATCTAACCCTAAACCTAACACTAACCATAAGGCTAACCCTAACCCTAAACCTAACCGTAACCCGAACCCTAATTCTCAACCTAAACCTCACCCTATCCCTAACCCTAATCCTAACACTAGAACTAAACCTAACAGTAAACTTAACAAAAGCATTAATCGTAACACTAAACCTAAACCTAACCCTAAACTAAACATAACACTAACCTTAAATATATCCCAGAAACGAACCCTTACCCTAACCTTAACCATAACTTTAACATGAACCCTAACTCTAAACCTAAACTTAACCCTAACCTGAATCCTAACCGTAACTGTTACCATAACCCTAAACCTAAACCTCACCCTTAACACTAACCATTAAAATAACCCCATCCCAAATACTCCCTTTATCTGTAACTGTAACCCTAACCCTCACACTTACCCTAATCATAAACCTCAACCTAACCCTAACCCGAAATCTAAAAATAACCCAAACCCTAACATTAACCCTAACACTAAACTTAACCCTATCCCTAACACGAACACTAACACTAACACTAATCCTAATCCTAACCCAAACATTGACCCTAACCCAAACCCTCACCCTATCACTAACACTAACCTTAAACATAACCCTAAACCTATCACTAACCCTAACACTTACCCTAATACTAACACTAACCCTAAACCTAACCTGAAAGTAACACTAACCTTCACCCTAAAACTAAACGTAAACTTAACACTAACCCTAAAACTAACCCTCATCCTAACACTAACACTATCCCTAATCCTAATGATAACACTAACCCTAAAAAAACACTAACCCTAACTGTAACATTAACCCTGAACCTCAGCCTAAAACTAACCCTAAATCTATCCCTAACCCTAACATGATCCATAACCCTAGCCCTAACTATAACTCAAACACTAAAACTAAACTTAACCATAAACATAACCCTAACCATAAACCTAAATATCACCCTAAATGTAACCCTAACACGAACCCTAACCTTAACAATAACACTAAACCTAACATTATCCCTAATCCCAACACTAACCCTAAAACTATCCCTTACCATAACACTAACACTAACCCTAACACTAACCCTAACCCTAACCATAACACTTACCCTAACACTAAACCTAACATTAATCTGAACTGTAACCCTAACCAACTGACACTTATCCTAACACAAACCCTAACACGAAGCCTAAAACCAACCCTAAACTAATCCTAACACTAATATACACCCTAAACCTATTTCAAACCCTAACACTTAACCTAACCTTAAACCTAACCCTAAATCTAATCCTCAACTTTACCCTAACCCTGACCCGAGCACTAACCCTAACCCTAATCCTAACACCAAAACTAACCCTAACCCTAACAGTAACCCTAAAACTTACCCTAAACATAACCCCAATCCATACCCTTACACTAATTCTAAACTTTACTCTAACTTTAAGTCTAACACTAACCCTAACTCTAACCCTAATCCTAAACCTAACTTTAAACCTATCCCTAACCCTAATCCTAACACAAACCCAAACTCAAACCATAACCCTAAACCTAACCCAACCCTAACCCTAACCACAAATATAACCCTAGAAGGAAACCTAACCTGAAACCTGACGCTAGTTCTCTCACTAACCTAACCCTAACACTAAACCTACACTAATCCTAAACCTAAGACTAACCCTATCCCTAGAACTAACCATAACCCTAATACTAACAAAAATCCTAACATTAAAACTATCCCTGTCACTAACCCTAACCCTAAACCTGAACTAATACTAACCCTAACCCTAACACTAACACTAATATTAAACCTAACCATAAATGAAACCCTAACCCTAACCCTAATCATAACACAAACCCAAACCCTAATACTAACACTAAACTAAACCTAATCTTAACCAAAACACTAACCCTAACCCTAACTCTAAAACTAAACCTAAGCCTAACCAGAACCTAAACCTATCCTTTACCCTATTACTAAAACTAACTCTAACAATAACCCTATCACGAAACTTAAACATAACCCTACCCCTTACCATAACACTAAACCTAACCCTAACCTAAAACTAACCCTAACCCTAAAACTATCCCTAACCTTAACACTATACCTAACCCTAACACTAACACTAACCCTAACCTTTAGCCTAATCCTAAACCTAAACATAACACTAACTCTAACATTAACACTTAACCTAAAACTAACTGTATCCCTAACCCTAACCCTAACACTAACTTCACACCTAACCCTAACCCCAATGTAATACTGACCTGAACCTAACACTAACTCTAAACCTATCTTTCACCCTAACACTATCCATAACCCTTACACTAACCCTATCCCAAACACTAAAACTATCCCTAACCCTAACTCTAACCTAACACTAACCCTAACCCTAAACCAAACACTAAACCTAACTTTAAACGTAAGCCTAACCCTAACCCTAAACCATACCCTAACCCTAACACTAACCTGAGCACTTACTGAAATCTTAACCCTAAACCTAACACTAAACTTAACACTAACCCTAGAACTTACCCTAAAACTAACCCTAAAACTAACCCTAATGCTCACTCTAAAACTAATTTTAAACCTAAACCTTACTCTAACTGTAACACTAACCCAAACTCTAACCCTAACCCTACACCAAACCATAATCCTAACTCTAACCCTAACCCTAAAACTTACCCAAACACAAACCATAACCCAAACAATAACTCTAAACCTAACCCAACCCTAACACTAACTCTTAACTCACCCTAACACTAACCCTAAAACTAACCATAAAATTAATGCTAAAACTAACCCTAAATCTAACTCTATCCATAACCCTAAACCTAACCCAAACCCAAACAGTAGAACTAACTCTAACCCTAAAACTAACCCTAAACCTAACACTCACCATAACCCTAATCCTAACATGAACCCTAACAATAACTCTGACACTCACCCTAACCCTATCCCTAACCCTAACACTAAACCTAAACCTAATCCTTTCCATAATTCTATCCCTACCCTTTCACTAACCCTAAACCTAACCCTAACACTAATCCTAACCCTAACTCTAACCCTAAGCATAACACTAAACTTAACTCAAAACCGAAACCTAAAACTAAACCTAAACTTACCCCTAACTCTAACATTATATCTAAAACTGACTTTAAACCTAACACTAACTATAACTTTAACACTAAACCTAACCGTAACACTAACCCTAACCCTAACCCTAAGATTATCACTAACCCTAACACTAACACTAACACTGAGCCTAACTCTAAACATAATTCTACTTCTAACCCTCACCCTAAACCTTACCCGAACACAAACCCTAACCCTAACTTTAACAGTAATCCTAACCCTTACCCTAACACTAACCCTAACCTACAAGTAACCCTTAAACTCACCCTAAACCTAACCATTTCTTAGGCTCACTCTAACACTAATCATACCCATAACGCTAATCCTTACCCTTATACATACCATATATCTCACAGGAACACTAATCCTAACACTAACCCTAACCCTAACCATAAATCAAAAACTAAACCTAAACCTAACCAGAACCCTAAACCTAAACCTAACCCTAGATCTAACCCTAAACCTAACGCTAACCCTAACCCTAACAGTAACAGTAACTCTAACTCTAACTTCAGCCCTTATCCTAAATCTATCCATAACCCTACCACTCTTCCTAACCCTAACCCTAACCCTAACACTAACACTAACTCTAACCGTAAACCTTACCCTAACCCTAACACTAACCCTGAAGCTAATCCTAACTCTAACCCTTACACTATCCCTAAACCTAACTTTAAAACTAACACTAACTCTAACACTAAACCTAACCCTATTCTTAATACTAACCCTAACCCCAACACTAACCCTATCACTAACCCTAACCCTAATCCTAACAGTAGTCCTATATCTAAGCCATACTTTAACCTCAATCCTAACACTAACCCTCACCCTAACACTAACACTACACCTAAACTACCTGTAACCCTAAAACTAATCCTAACCCTAACCCTGAAACTAATCCTAATTCTAACCCTTACACTAAACCTAAACCTAACCTTAAAACTAACACTAACTCTAACACTAAACTTAACCCTAATCCTAACACTAACTCTAACCACAACACTAACCCTATCACTAACCCTAACGCCTCAATCTAAGCTTCTTTCTAATCAAAATCCTAATTTTAACTCTAACCTAAAACAAAACCTAAACCTAACCTTTAACCTAACAAAAAACATAATTCTTACCCAAACACTAAGACTAAAAATAACCCTATCCAAAACCCTAACCCTAATTCTAAAACTAACCCTAACCCTAACTAGAACCCTAACCCTAAACCTAACCCCAAAAATAAATTTAACCATAAACCTAACCCTAATTCTAGCCCTAACCATAACACAACCCCTAACCCTAATTCTAAGCCTAAACCTAAAAGTAAACCTAAACCTATTCCTTACTCTAACACTATTTCTAACCCTAACCCTAACCCTTACACTAACACTGAACCTAACAATAAATTTAACCCTACCCCTAACTCTCACATTAACCTTACCCTAACACAAACCCTAAACCTATACCTAACCCTAACACTAATCCTAACTCATGCCCTAACACTAACCCTAAACTACAATAACCCTAAAGCTAATTCTAAACATAACCCTTAGCCTCACTCTAAACCTAATCCTAACCATAACCCTAACACTTACTCTAACACAAACCAGATTCCTCACGCGAACACTAATCCTAACACTATCCCTAACCCTAACCCAAACTCTAAAACTAAACCTAAACCAAACCCGAACCTTAACCCTAACCTGAACCCTAACCCTAACCATAAACATAAACCTAAACCTAACCCTAAAACAAACTCTAACCCTAACCCTAACTGTAACACTAACCCTAAACCTAAACTTAGCCCTAACCCTAAACCTTTCCCTAACATTAACACTATCCCAAACCCAACCCTACCCCTATCACTGACACTAAAGCTAACCATAAACATAACCCTAACACTAACACTAATCCTGAAACTAATCCTAACTCTAAACCTTACACTAAACCTAAACCTAACCTTAAACCTAACACTAACTCTAACACTAAACCCAATCCTAATCCTAAAACTAACCCTAACCCCAACACTAACCCTATCACTAACCCTAACCCTAAGCCTAACCCTGAACCTAACACTAACACTATCCCTAACCCTTACTGTAACCCAAACATTAACACTAACCCAACCATAACACTATCTCTAAACTAACCATAATTCTAAAACTAACACTAAATCTAACCCTACGCCTCACTCTAACTATTTTTCTAATCATAAGAAAAAACATAATTTTAACTCTAACCTTAACACAAAACCTAAACCTAACCCTTACCCTAACACAAACCATAATTGTTACCCTAAAACACCTTAACACTAACCCTAATTCAAAAACTTATCTTAACCCTAACCCGATCCCTAAACATAATGCTAACCCAAAAATTAAACTTAACCATAATCCTAACCCTAACCCAACACTAAAACTAACAATAACCCTAATGCTAACCGTAACATGAACTCTAAATCTAATTCTAAACCTTAACCTAAAAGTAACCTTAAACCTATCCCTAACCCTAACACTATCCCTAAACCTAACCCTAACACTAACACTGAACCTAACCCTAAACCTTACCCTACCCCTAAGACTCACCCTAACTCTTACCTAACACAAACCCTAACCCTAACACTAATCCTAACCCTAACCCTAAAACTAACCCTAACCTACAAGTAACCCTAAAACTATACATAAACCTAAACCTAAACCTAACCCTAAGCCTCACTCTAAACCTAAACCTAACACTTACCCAATCCCTAACCCTAATACAAACCCTAACCCTAAACGTTACCCTGACACAAAACATATGCCTCAAACAAACACAATAATAACACTAAACCTAACCCTAACCTGAACTTTAAAACTGTCCCTAACCCTAACCCAAACTCTAACACTAACGCTATCCCCAAAACTAACCCTAAACATAACCCTAAACCTAAGCCTAAAACGAACCCTAAAACTAACCTTATCTCTAAATGTAACACTAACACTAATCCTAATCTTAGCCCTAAGCCTCAACCTATTCCTAACCCTAATACTCTCCCTAACCCTAACCTTAACACTAAAACTAAAGATAACCCTAAACCTAACCCTAACACTAACACTAACCCTATCCCTAACACTAACACAAACCCTAATCCTAACCCTAAAACTAACCTTAACTCTAAACCTTACACTAACCCTAAACTTAACCTTAACCCTAACTCTAACCCTAAAACTAACCCTAACCATAACCCTAACCCCAGCCCTAAACCTAAAATTAATCCTAAACCTATCCCTAACCCTAACACTACCCCTAACCCTAAGACTAACCCTAACCCTAATCCTTACAATAACCCTAAACCTAATCCTAACCCTTAGAATAACACTAACCCTAACACTAAACTCTCACAAACCCTAATCTTAACACTAACACTAACCCTAAACCTCATCATAAACATAACCCAAACCCTAACACTTATTCTAACCATAATGCTAACACTAAGCCTCAACCTAACTCTAACACTAACCCAATTTCTAATCCTAAACCTGACCCTAATTCTAACTGTAAAACTAACCCTAATTCTAACCATAAACCTACAACTATCCCTAAAACAAACCCTAGCAGTAACTCTAACAGGAACCCTAAACCTAAGGATAACAATAACCCTAACTTTAACCCACACCCTAACCCTAACCCTAACAAAAAAACCTAACCCTAATTCTAACCCTAACCACAAACCCTAACCAAACCCAAACCCTAATCCTAACCTAACTATAACCCTAACCCTTACCTAACCCTAACCCTAAGACTAAACCTTACACTAACCCTGAAACTAAACCTAACAATATCCCTTACCCCAACCGTAACCCTATAACTAAGAGTAACCCTAACCCTAAACCTAAGCCTAACACTAATCCTAACACAAACCGTAACCCTAAGCCTAACCCTAAATCTAACTCCAACCTTAACCATAACCCTAACTATAACCTTAACCTTAACCCTCTCACAAACACTAACCTAAACCTTCAGTAACCGTAAACCCAAACCTAACCTTAACTCTAAAACTAAGCCTAAGCCTAACCTGAACTTTAACTCTAAACCTAAACCTATCACAAAGACTACCAGTAACCCTAACCCAAACCCTAAACCTAACCCTAACCCTACCACTAACCCTAACCCTAACTGTAACTCTAATCTTAACTGTAAACCTAACCTAACCCAAACCATAACCATAACACAAACCCTAACACTAAACCTAAATCTAACCATAAACCGAAGCATAACCCTAAACCTAAAACTAAACCTAACCATTACCCTAAGCCTAAACCTAACCCTAGCACTAAACCTAACCCTAGCACTAAACCTAACACTAACATCAACCCTAAAGCTTACTGTAACCCTAACCCTAACCCAAACACTAACAATGACCCTAACCATAATCATGAACCTAAAACTAACCATAACATTAAACCTAACTTTAACCATAAGCCACACACTAAAACTAACCCTAACCCTAATCCTAATGATAACACTAACCATAACCTTAACTCTATTCCTAATGCTAACCATAATACTAACCCTAAACATAACACTAGTGCTAACAATAACACTAGAGCTAATCCTAACCCTAACCCTAAAAAAACCCTAACACCAATTCTACCCCAACATCAATCATAACCCTAAACCTTACCTTAACTTTTACACTACTCCTAAGCCTAACCTTAAACCTAACACTAACTCTAACCCTATCCTTAAGCCTAATGTTAATTATAATCATAACACTAACCCTAACCATAACGCTAATACAAACCCTAAACTTTTCCATAACAATAACCATAACCCTAACCCTAACACAAACAATAACCCTAACCCTAACACTAACAATTACCCTAACCCTAAATCTAAACCTAATCCTAACCGTAACCCTAACCCTAACACCAACCCTAAAACAAACCCTAACCTAACCCTAAAGCAAACCTTGTCCCTACCTTAAGCCTAAACCCAACAATAATCCTAAACCTAACTATAACCCTAACATAAACAAAAAGGCTAAACCTAACCTGAACCCTGCACTAATTATAAACCAATCTGCAACCCTAACCTTAAACCTAATCTTAACCGTTACCCTAACACTAACTCTAAAGCTAAACCTAACCCAAACACTAACCTGAACACTAAACCTAACCCTTACCCTAACACTAAACCTAAAACTAACCCTAACACTAACACTACCCTGAACATAAACCTAACCCTATACTTAACACTGAATCTAACCCTAACCCTAAAACTAACAGTAAACCTAAATGTAACCCTAAACCAAACACTAATTCTAAACCAAACCCTATCCCTAAGTTTAACATTAATCCTAACCTTAACCATAAACCTACACTGTACCCTAACACTTGCCCCAAACCTAACCTTAAAATGAACCATAAACCTAATCCTAACAGTAAACCTAACACTAACCCACATCCTAACAATAACCCTAAGACAAACCCTAATTTTATCCCTAATCCTAACACAAACCCTACCCTATACCTAACCCTAACTAAACCCTAATTCTTACCCTTGCCTAATCCTAACCCTAACAATAACTTTAGACCTAAACCTAACACAAATCCTAACCCCAACCACAACTCTATAACTAACACGAACCCTAACCATAGGAATAAACCTAACACTAATCCTAAACCAAACTAACTCTAACCGTAACACTCACATTACCCCTAAACATAAACCTAACCATAACACTAACCCTAATCCTAACGTGAAATCTAACCCTAATGCTAACCCTAACACAAACCCTAACATTAAACCTAACACTAACCCTAAAATTAAACCTAAACTTAACTCTAACCCTAACTCTAAAACTAATGCTATCCCTAACCTGAACACTAATCATAACCCTAACCCTATCAGAAACAGTAACCCTAAATCTAACACTCACCCTAAACCTAAGCCTAACCCTAACCCTAAACCTAAATGTGACCCTAAACTTAACTGTAACCCTAACTCTAAACCAAACCCTAACACTAACACAAACTCTAACACTAACCCTAACGCTAACCATAACCCTAAACTAACCTTAACCTTAACACTAATCTTAACCCTTACCTTAAACTTAACAATAATCCTAACCCTAACCGTAACACTAACCGTATCCCTAAACCTTACCGTATCCCTACCTAACCTGAACACTAACCCTAACCCTAAAACTAACCCTAACCATAACCCTATCCCTAATCCTAAACGTAACCCTAAACCTAACTCTAACAAAAACCCTAACCTAACTCTAAACCTAAACCTGTCCTAACCCTAACCCTAACACTAGTACTAACCCTACCCCTGATGCTAAAACTAACCCTAACACTCACCTAATCCTAACCCTAAACCTAACACTAACCCTATCCCTAATATAACACTAACCCTTAACCAAATTATAACCCACACCCAAACACTAACAATAAGCCTAACCTTAACTATAACACTAACCTTAACCCTTACCCTAATCCTAGCACTACCTCTAACCCTATCCCTTACCCTAAGCCAAATCCTCACACTAATGCTAACCTAGTTATAATCATAATTCTTAGTCTCCCCCGAACCTTAACTCTATTACGAGTCCTAAACTTAGCCGTCATTCTAGCTCTCACCCTAACCCTAACCCTAAAACTTATTCTGACCCTAACCCTAACCCTAGATCTAAACCTGACCCTAACCCAAAACCGAACCCTAACACTGCCTCTACTGGTAAACCTATACCTAAACCTAACAGTAACACTAGCACTAGACAAACCTAATTTTAAATAGAGTCATAAATCTAGCCCCAGCCCTAAACAAAAACCTAGCACTAGCCCTAACAATAACCCTTAACCTAACATAAAGACTAAATCTCTCACTAGACCAAACACTAACCCTAATTTTGGCTCTAAACCTAAAACTAATCCTTACCCCACAATGACACTTAATCTAATAGAAACCCTAGCTCTAAACCTTATCCTAAACCAAAACCTAACCCTAACACTAGACTTATCCATTACCCTTACCCCAAAACTAGCCATAACCATATCCCTCGCTCTTACATTACCCAAGCCCCAATGTTAGCCCTAAATATCACACAAAACCTAGCCCTTATCCTAACCCTAAAATTGCCCTAATTGTAACCCTAACCATAACCTTAGAACTAACCCAAATGCTAACCCTTGCCCAGGCCTAACCCTAGTTCAAATTCTAATCCTTAGCATAAAGATAACCCTAACCTTAAACCTAACACTAGCCTTGACTCAAAACCTAACCCTTGCCCTAACCCTATTTCTAGCTCAAATGCCTACACTTACCCTAACCCTAACCCTAACATTAACCCTAAGCCTAACCCTAACCCTAATCCTAACCATAACCCTAGCCCTAACTTTAGCTCTAACCCTATTCATTACCCTAAAGAAGTGCCTAACCCAAATGCTAACCATAGGCCTAACTGTAACCCTATTGTTAACACTAACCCTGGTCACATACATGCAATGTCACTGCAAAATGTCCTATTTCCACAAGTCCTTCCACTAAGCAACATGGGGTACGCTGGCAAGGAAATTGGCATACCTACTTGGCTAATGGCTCCCAGCACATTACTCTAAACCTAACCTGAATCCTAAACCTAACCCTATCCATTACCCAAATCCTAAACTGAACCCTAATGCTAATACAAGCCTTAACACTAAGCCTTAACTTAAACCAAACCATACCCGGACACTGACCCTAATAAAACACCTAGCTCTACATCTGACCCTTACCCTAAACCTACCCCTTACACTAGACCTAACTGTAACCTAACCATAAAACTACCACTTACTTTTAACCTAGACCTGACATTAGCTCTAGCCTTAATCTTAACCCTAGCCCTAACACATACCCTCATCCTGGCACTAAACCCAGACTTAATCCTAACCCAAACCCTAACCTGTGCCCTAAATCAAATTCTAACCCGAACCCCAGTTCTAAATCTAGCTATAACCCCATACCTTACCCTAAATCTAACTTTAACTCTAAAACTAACACTACCCATAACCCTAGCCCTAACCCTAGGCCTAAACCTAACACTAACCCTAACGCTAATCCTATCCCTAATTTATCCGTAACCTGAAACTGACCCCGAACCCTAGCCCAAAGAATAACTCTAATGGCACCCCAATCTTATTTGCAGTTCTAACCCTATCTGTTACCATAACCCTAACAATAGCCCTAACCTTAATCCTAATGCAGGCCAGAGCTCTAAACCTAGATCTACCAATAACTATAAATCTAAGCCTAAACCTCATCCTACCACTAGCCCTAACACTATCACTAATCCTAAAACTAGCCCTAACCCTACCCCTAGCTCTAAAACAAAACTGAGCCATAACCCTACCCCTAACTCTAGCCTAACGGTAATGCTAGACTTGTCATTAGCCCTATCCCTAATTCTTACCCTAACCCTAAGACAAAAGCTAACCCTACACCTAGCCTTAATCCTAGCCCTAATTTGAGTCATATTCCTGATCAGTAACACTGACCCTGACACTGACCCTAACACTAACCCTATCTCTAATTCTCTCCCTAAACCTAAACCTAATTTAAACACTAGACCTGACCTAGACCTAATGCTATCTCTAAAACTAACCTTAATCTTAACTCTAGTTCTTACAATAGCTGTGGTCCTACCTTATCCCTAACCTAAACCAAAACCTAGCCCTAATCTGATCCCTAACCCTAGATTTACCCCTATCCCTAACCCTAACACTAGCCCTAACACTTAATCTAAACCTAACCCAAAAACTAAACCGTGAACTAACCCGGACCATGGCCCTAATCCTAACCATAACGCTACCCCTAACCCTAGCTCTAATCTTATTTATTATCCTAACCATAACCCTAACAGAATTCTAAACCCTAGGCCTAACACTAACCATAGCCCTAACCTATCAATAACATGAGCCCTAACTGTAGCTCTAATCCGATCCATTACCCTAAACATAACCTTAACTCAAATCTATCCCTAGGCCTAAACTTAACACTATCCCTAAACCTAAGGCTGTCAATTACCTTAAACCCAAACTGAACCCTAAACCTCACCATATCCATTACCCTAACCCTAATGCTAATTTGAGCCCTAACCCTAAAACTTAACGTGACACATACCCTAACCCCGATTCCGACCCTAATAATACCCTAGCTGCAAAGCTGACCCTAACACTCAACCTAACCCTTACAATAGATCTGGCTATAAACCTATCCCTAAAAAAAAACCCTAAACATAACCCTAGACATGACATTAGCCCTAGCCATTATCCTAGCTCTAACCCTTACACAAATCCTAGCCCTAATACTAGCACTAAGCCTAGCCTTAATCCTAACCATAACCTTAACCCTGGCCCTATGCCTAGTTTTTTTCTCTTGACCTAGCCCAAAATGTAGCTGTAAAATGATACTTTACCCTAAACCCTAGCAATAAACCTAGGCCTAATCCTAGCAGTAACCCTAGCACTAATCCTATCCCTAATTTAGCCCTAACACTAAACCTAACCCTATCCCAAGTCCTAAGAATAACTCTCTAACCATAGTCCTATCCCTAGTTCTAAACTTATGGCTTACCATAACCCAAACTCTAGCCCTATCCCTAGCCCCAACCTTAGCCCTAAACTTTGCCCTAGCCCTAAACGTGAAAGTAAACCTAACCTTAATCCTGAAGCTCACCCTAACACTAGCCCTGTCCCTAATGCTATTTGGAAAACTAGCCCTAACAATAACCTAGCCCTAAAACAAAACTGAGCCATAAACCTAATACTAACCCTTAACGTAATCCAAACACTAACCCTAAACCAAGCCCTAAACCTTGCCATTATTTGAGTGCTAAACTTAACCCTAGAAGTAACCCTGCCCCTGACTCGGATCCTAACACTAACCCTGCTCTATACATTGCCCTAACGCTAACCCTAGAACTGGCCCTAATCAGAAACCAGTTTTTTTCATTAGCCATAACCCTAAAGCTAACACAAATCCTACCGCTAATCCAAGCTCTAACACGAGGTTTAAACCTAAGATTAACCCTAACCCTAACCCTAAAACTATCCCTAACCCTAATCATACACTAAACCCATTTCTTTCCCTAATCCAAACCCTCACCCTAATGTTATCTAGTCCTAACCCTAATCCTTAGCCTACCCCAATCCCCAACTCTATTACTAGTCCTAACCCTAGCCTTCATTTTAGTTGTAACTTTAACCCAAACACTGAAATTTATTCTGATTTTAACACTAACCCTAGAACTAAACCTCACACTAACCCTGAACTGGACCCTACCCCTACCCCTACCAGTAAACCTGTACCCAAACCTAACAATAATACTAGCATGAGACCAAACCTAATTTTAAATACAATCATTAATCTAGCCATAGACCTAAACAAAAACTTTGCACTACCCCTAAAATATCCCTTAAACTACCCAAAGACTAAGCCTATCACTAGTCCCAACACTAGTCCTAATTCTGGCCCTAACTCTAACCCTAACCCTAATCCAAACCAATAGCCCTAATGCTAGGAATAAACACCACACAAACCTAGCCTTATCCTAGCCCTAATTGTAACCCGAACTGTAACCCAAGCCCTGACACTAAACCTAACCATTGCCCTAGCCCTAACCCAGCTCATATCCCAACACTTACACTAAACCTAACCCTGACACTAACCCTAGGACAAAACCTAACCCTAGCCCTAATCTTAACCTTAACCCTAGCACAATCCATACCTCTAACCTTATCCATTAACCTAAAGATAAGCCTAACTAAAATGCTAACCCTAGGCCTGACGCTAACCCTATCACTAACACTAACCCTATCCACTACTCTAAACTTAAATTGAAGCCTAAACCTAACCCTATCCATTACCCTACTTCTATCCCTAACCCTAATGCTAATTCAACCATTAACTCTAAACCTTAAACTAAACCAAACCCTACCTGACCCTGACCCTAATAATACAACTAGCTCTAAACCTGACCCTTACCCTAAACATAATCCTAAGACTAACTCTAACACTCGCCCTAGTCCTATTTCTAGTTCTAACCCTACCTGATATTATAACCGTAACACTAGCTCTAACTTTAGCCCTAACCATAGCCCTAGCCCTAAACCTAGATATAATCATAACAATTAATATAAGATTCAACCTCACCTTACCTCTAGCCCTAACACTATCGCTATTCCTAAAAATTGCCCTAACCCTAGCCCTAGCTCTAAAACAAAACTGAGCAATAGCCCCCACACTAACCCTACCTAAACGTAACACTAGACCTGACATTAGCCCTATCCCTAATTCTTACCCTAACACTAACACAAATCCTTACCCTACACCTAGCCTTAACCTTCACCCTAATTTGAGTTTTATTCTAATCCTAATATTAACACTGACCCTAACACTAACCTTATCTCTAATCATACCCCAAAACCTAAACCTAATATAAACACTAGACCTAGTCCTAATGCTAACCCTAATACTAGCCCTAATCGTAACCCTAGTTCTTACATTAGCCATAGTCCTAAACTAGCCCTAACCTAACCCAAAACCTAGCCCTAATCCAAGCCTTAATCCTAGTTTTAATTGTAGTCCTAACCCTATCACTAGCCCTAACACTTAACCTAAACCTAATCCTAAACCTAAACCTGATCCTAACCAGAAACCTAAACCAAACCATAGCCCTATTCCTAACCATAACACTAGCCCTAAACCTAGATATAATTTTATCCATTATTCTAACCATAACCCTAAGCAAATTCTAACCTTAGGCCTAACTTTAATCATAGCCCTAATCTAATCATAACACTAGTCCTAACTGTAACTCTAATCCTATCCATTACCTGAACCATATGTTTAACCAAATTTTATCCCTAGGCCTACCTCTAACCCTATGCCTTACATTAACCCTGTCCATTATACTAAACCTAAACTTAACCTGAAGCCTACCAATATCCATTACCCGAACTCCAATGCTAATTTCATCCCTAACCCTAAACCTTAACCTAACACATACCCTAACCCTTACTCTGACCCTAATAATACTCCTAGCTGTAAACCTGACCCTAACACTCAACGTAACCCTTACAATACACCTGGCCATAAAACTAAAGCTAAAACTATACCTAACCATAACCCCAGAACTGACATTAGCCCTAGACCTAATTAGCCCTAACCCTAACACAAACCCTATCCCTAATCCTAGCCCTAAGCCTAGCCTTAATCCTAGTCCTAACCTTAACTGGAGCCCTAACCCTAATTTTATCCCATGCCCTAGCCCAAAATGTAACTGTAACCTCATACCTTACCCTAACCCTAACCTTAAATCTATGCCAAAACCTAACACTAAACCTAGGGCTAATCCTATCCCTAATTTAACCCTAATCCTAAACCTAATCCTGTTCCTAGCCCTAAGACTAACTATAACTCATGCTGTAGTCCTATCCAAAGTTTAAAACCTATCCCTTATCATAACCCAAAACGTAGTCCTATCCATAGCCCCAAATCTAACTCTATCCTTCACCCTGGCCCAAAACCTGGTTGTAAACCCTAACCTTAAGCCCAAACCTCACCCTAACTCTAGCCCTAAACCTAATGCTAGTTGGAAAACTAGCCCTAACCCTAACCTACTCCTAAAACAAAACTGAGCCATAATCCTAACCCTAACCATTAACCTAAACCAAACAATAACCTTACACAGATACCTAAACTTAGCCCTATTTTGACTCCTAACCATAAACATAGAAATAATCCTGACCCTGAGTCGGACCCTAACAGTACACCTAGCTCTAAACATTGCCATAACACTAACCCTAGAACTAGCCCTAATCAGAAAACTAGATCTTTCATTAGCCATAGCCCTAATGCTAACACAAATTCTAGCCCTATTCCAAGCCCTGACTCTAACCCTAACATTACCCATACCTCTAAGCCATTCCTTACCCTAAGCTAAACCCTCAACCTAATGCTATTCTAGTCCTGAACTTAATCCTTAGCCTAACCCAAGCCCTAACTCTATTAATAGTCCTAAACCTAGGCTTAATTTTACCTATAACCCTAATCCTAACCCTGACCCTTATTCTGACACAAACACTAATCCTAGATCTAAACCTGACCCTAACCCTAAACCGAACCCTAACACTACCCCTACTGGTAAACCTATACTTAAACCTAACATTAACACTAGCACTAGACCAAACCTAATCCTAAATAGAGTCATAAATCTAGCCTCACCCCTAAACAGAAACCTAGCACTAGCCCTAACAATAACCCTTAACCTAATGTAAACACTAAACGTATCACTAGACCAAACGCTAGTCCTAATTGTGGCCCTAAACATAAAACTAAACCTAACCCAATGATGACGCTTAATCTAATAGAAATCCTAGCTCTAAACCTTATCCTAAACCAAACCTAACCCTAACACTAGACTTATCCATAAACCTGACCTTAACACTAGCCATAAAAATATCCCTCACTCTTACATTACCAGTAGTCCTAACATTAGCCCTAAACATCACACAAAATATAGCCCTTATCCTAGCCTTAAACCTAGCCCTAATCATAACCCAAACCATAACCTTAGACCTAACCCTAATGCTAACGCTCTCCCTAGCCCAAAACCTAGCTCAAACTCTAATCATTAGTCTAAACATAACCCTAACCCTAAACCTAACCCTAGCCCTGACTGAAACCCTAATACTCGTCCTAGGCCTAAGCCTAGCTCAAATGCCTACACTTACCCTAAAGTTAACCCTAACATTAATCCTAGGCCTAACCCTGAACCCTAAACCTAACCTTAAGCCAAGCCTTAACCTTAGTTCTAACCCTATCCATTACCCTAAAGATAAGCCTAACTCAAATGCTATCCCTAGGCCTTATGATAACCATATTGCTAACATTAACCCTATCCATTACTCTAAACCTAACCGGAACCATAATCTAATTCTATCCATTACCATAACCCTTACCCTAACTCACTGCTAATTCAAACATCAACCCTAAATCTTAACCTAAACCAAACCCTACCCAGGCCCTAACCCTAATAATACACCTAGCTCTAAACCTGACCCCTACCCTAAACCTAACCCTTATACTAGACATAGCCATAACCCAACACTAAAACTAATACTAACCATTATCCTAGACCTAACATTATCCCTAGCCCTAATCCTAGACCTAGCTCTAACACAAACCCGCAGCTTAACCCTAAACCTAGACTTAATCCTAACCCAAAACCTAACCTTAGTCCTAACCCTAATTCTAACCCTTGCTCTTTCCCTAAACCTAGATATAACCCTATCCATTCCCCTAAACCTAATCCTAATCGTAACACTAACACTAACCCTAACCCTAGGCCTAAGCCTAACACTAACCATAGAGATAATCCTAGCCCTAAATTAGCCCTAACCCTAAACCTACCCCTAACCCTTTCCAAAAAAGTAACTCGAACTCTCGCCCTAGCCCTATTTCTACTTCTAACCCTTAGCACTATTTCTGCCTTAACCCTAGCCATAGCCCTAAACCTAGATCTAACCATAACAATAAATCTAAGCCTAAACTTCAACCTACCACAAGCCCTAACTCTATCACTAATCATAAAACTAGCCCTATACCTAGGCCTACTAGTAAAACAAAACTGAGCCATTGCCCTATCCATAACCCTAGCCTAACCTTAACCCGAGACCTGACATTCATGCTATCCCTAGACCTATTTCTAGTTCTAAGCCTAGCCTTAATCCTAGCCCTAATTTTAAACTTATCCCTAACCCTAATTTTATCCCTTGTCCTAGCACTAAACATGGCTGTAATATCACACCTTACCCTAATCCTAATGCTAACCATAACCCTAGCCCTAAACCTAGGCCTAAATCTAACACTAACCCTAGCAATAACCCTAGCCCTAATTTAGCCCTAACAGTAAACCTAACCCTATCCCTATCCCTAAGACTAACACTAACTCTTGCCCTAGCCCTATCCCTAGTTCTAAAACTATGCCTTACAATAACCCAAAAGCTAGCCCTATCCCTACCCAAACTTAGCCCTAACCTTTGCCCAAGGCTTAAACCTAGATCTAAAACTAAAATTAAGTAAAAACCTCACCCTGACACTGGCCCTAACCCTAATGCTAATTGGAAAACTAGCCCCAAATCTACCCTAACCCTAAAACAAAAGCAAGCCATAACCCTAACCCTAACCATTAACCTAAACCAAACCTTAAAGCTACACCTAGTCCTAAACCTAGCCCTAATTTTAGTCCTAACCCTAACCCTAGAAATAACCCTGACACTAACTCAGCCACTAAACTAACCCTAGCACAAAATATTGCCCTGACACTAACCCTAGAACTAACCCTAAACAGAAACCTAGTTTTTCATTAGCTGTAGCCCTAATGATAACACAAATCTGAGACCTAACTTTATTTTTTAACTCTAACCCTAACCCTAAACTTAGCCCTAAACCTAACCCTAACCCTGCTTAAACCCTATCCCTTTCCCTAAGTCAAACTCTAACACTAATGCTACCATAGTCCTAAAATTAATCCTTCACCTACCCCAAACCTTAACTCTATTACTAGTCCTATCCCAGCCCTCATTCTAGCTTTAACCCTAATCCTAACCCTGACCCTTATTCTGATCCTAACACTAACCCTAGATCTAAACCTGACCCTAACCATAAACCAAACACTAACACTACCCTTACTGGTAAACCTATACTTAAACCTAACAGTAACACTAGCACTAGTTGAAACCTAATTCTAAATATAGTCATAAATCTAGACCTAGTCCTAAACAAAAACCTAGCACTAGCCCTAACAATAACCGTTAACCTAACTTAAAGACTAACCCTATCCTAAGACCCAATGCTAGTCGTAATTCTGGCACTCACGCTAAACCTAACCCTATCCTGAAAAATGACCCTTGACCCTAAACAAACTCTAGCTCTAAACCTTATCCTAACCAAAAACATAACCCTAACACTAGACATTTCCATAACCCTGACCCTAAAACTAGCCGTAAACATATTCCTAGCTCTTATATTTCCCATAGTCCTAATGTTAGCCCTAAACCTCACACAAAACCTAGCCCTTATCCTAGCGCTAAACCTAGACTTAATTGTAACCCTAACCATAATCCTAGACCTAAGTCTAATCCTACACTCACCCTAGCCCTAAACCTAGCTAAAACTCTACCCTTACCTTAAATATAAAGCTAAACCCAACCCTAGCCCTGACTCTGAACTTAACCATCGCCCAAGATCTAACCCTAGCTCAAATGCTAATACTTACCGTAAAACTATGCCTGACACTAACCCTAGGCCTAACCCTAACCCTATCCCTAATCGTAACCTTATCCCTAGCCCTAACCTTAGCTCTAACACTATCCAGGGTTAGGGTTAGCTTTAGTGTTAGTGTTAGGGAGAGGATTTGTGTTAGGATTTGGTTAGGGTTTGGGTTAGGGCTAGTGTTAGGTTTAGGGTTAGAATTAGTGTTAGGTTTAGGTAAGGGTTAGGGTTCAGGTTATGTTAGGGTGAGGGTTATGGTTTAGGTTAGGGTTTGTTTTAGGGTTAGTATTAGAGTTAGGGTTACAGTTAGGGTTAGAGATAGTGTTAGTATTAGTGTTAGGAATGGGGTTAGGTTTAGGGTTAGTGTTAGGGTTATGTTTATGGTTTGGATTAGGGTTAGGGTTAGTGGTATGGTTAGGGTTTGGGTTGGTGTTAGGGTTACGGTTAGGATACGTGATAGGGTTAGGTTTAGGGTGAAGGTTATTTTTAAGGTTAGGGTTAGGGTTAGTGTTAGGATTAGTGTTAAGGTTAGATTTCGGGTTAGGTTTATTGTTGGGTTAGAGTAAGGGTTAGGATTAGCATTTGGTTTAGTGTTAGGGTTAGGGTAAGGTTGAATATTAGGTTAGTGGTAGGGTTAGGGTTAGGTTTAGGGTTCATTGTAGGGTTAGGGATAGCATTAGGGATAGGATTAGTGTTTAGGATAGAATTAGGGTTACAGTTAGATTTAGTGTTAGGTTTAGGGTTAGGTTAGATTTAGGATTAGGTTTAGGGGTAGTATTAATGTTAGGATTAGGGTTAGGCTTAGTGTTTGTGTTAGAGTGAGAGTTAAGTAAGAGTTAGGGTTTGGGTTAGTTTAGGGTAAGTGTTATTGTTTAGGTTAAGATTTGTATTAGGGTTAGGGTTACAATTAGTGTTAGGGTTAGGATTTGGGTTAGGGTTAAGTTTAGGGTTAGTGTTAGTGTTCTTGTTAGGGATAGGTTTAGGTTAGTGTTAGGGTTATTGTTAGGGTTAGGATGAGGGTTAGGGATACTGTTAATGTTAGGGATAGGTTTAGGATTAGTATTATTGTTAGGGTATTTGTTAGTGTTAGGGTTAGTGTTATAACTAGGGTAAGAATTAGGGTAAGTGTTAGTGTAAGGGTTTGGGTTAGAATTAGTGTTAGGGTTAGGGTTTGTTTTAGAGTTACGTGTAGGGTTTGGATTAGTGTTAAGGTTAGTGTTAGGCTTTCTGTAATTGTTTGTGTTAGGGTTATGTTTACGGTTAGGGTTACAGTTAAGACTAGGTTTAGAGTTAGGGTTAAAATTAGTCTTAAGATTAGTATTATGGTTAGTGTTAGGTATATGGTTATGGTTATACTTAGTGTAAGTTATAGGGTTAGGGTTGGGGTTACGGTTAGTGTTAGGGTTAATGTTAGGTTTAGTGTTAGGGTTAGGTTTATGGATAGGATTATGGTTAAGGTTTTTGTTAGAGTTATGATTATGGTCAGGTTTTGTGTTAGGATTAGGGTTAGGGTTAATGTTACGGTTAGGATTAGTGTTAGAGTTAGATTTAGGTTAAGGTTTAGCATTAGTTTTATGGTTACAGGTAGAATTAGGGTTAGTGTTAGTTTCAGTGTTAGGGTTAGGGTTAGATTAGGGTTAGGGTTAAGATTAGGGTTAGTTTATGGGTTAGGGTTAGTGTTAGGGATAGGATTAGTTTAAGGTTAAGGTTAGGGTTAGGATTAGGTTAGGATTAGGGTAACAGTTATGGTCCATCTTAGGCTTAGGTTTAGTTTTACTGTTAGGTTTAGGTTTAGAATTAGGATTAGGGTTAGAGGTAGTGTTAGGGTTACGGTTAGGTTTAGCATTAGTTTTTGCATTAGGGTTATACTTAGTTTTAGGTTTAGCATTAGTTTTAGGGTTAGGGTTAGTGTTTGGATTAGGGTTAGGTTTAGGGTGAGGGTTATTCTTAGGTTTAGGTTAAATTTAGGATTAGCCTTAGGATTAGTTTTAGGGTTAGGGTTAGGGTAAGGGTTAGGTTTAGTGTTAGGTTTAGTGTTATGGTTAGTGTTAGGTTTAGGATTAGAGTTTGTGTTAGAGTTAGGGTTAGGGTTCATGTTTGTGTAAGGTATAGTGTTAGGGTTAGGGTTAATGATAGGGTTAGGGTTGGGGTTACAGTTACGGTTAGTGTTAGGGTTGTTGTTTGTGTTACGGTTAGGATATGTGATAGGGTTAGGGATAAGATTAGTCTTAGGGTTAGGATAAAAATTAGTGTTAGTGATAGGGTAGGGTTACAGTTAGGATAAGTGTTACTGTTAGGGTAGGGTTACAGTTAGGGTAAGTGTTACTGTTAGGGTAGGGTTAGTGTTAGGGTTAGGGTTAGTGATAGTATTAGGTTTAGGATTAGGGTTAGTGTTAGGTTAGTGTTAGGGTTAAGGCTAGGTTAGGGTTATGATTAAAGTTAGGGTTTGTGTTATGGTGAGGGTTAGGGTTAGGTTTAGAGTTAGGGTTAGGGTTAAATTTAGTGTTAGGGTTAGGTTAAGGTTTAGGATTAGGTTTAGGGTTATGGTTAGAATTAGTGTTACTTTAAAATTAGAGTTAGGGTTAGGGTTAGTTGTATGGTTAGGATTAGGATTTGTTTTAGGGTTATGGTTAGGGTTATGTTTAGGGTTATGTTTATGGTTAGGATTAGGGTTAGGGTTAGGTTTAGATTAGGGTAGGTGAGGGTTTGGGTTAGGGTTAAGATTATTGTTTAGGTTAGGGTTAGGTTACTGTTAGGGTTAGGGTTAAGGTTTGTGTTAAGTTTAGGCTTATAATTAATGTTAGGTTTAGGTTTAGGGTTTGGTTAGGGTTAAGGTTTGTGTTAGTGTTAGGGTTAGGTTTAGTGTTATGTTTAGGGTTAGGGCTAGAGTGAGTGTTAGGTTTAGGGTTAGGGTTAGGGTTATTGTTAGGAGTAGGACTAGGGTTAGTGTTATGGTTAGGGTTAAATTAGGGTCAGGGTTAGTGTTAGGGTTAAAGTTAGGGTTAGGGTTAGGATTTCTTTTAGGATTAAGTATAGGGTTAGTTTAGGGTTAGAGTTAGGTTTAGGGACAGTCTTTCACTGATGGTTAGGCTTAATGGTATGGTTAGGTTCATTATGGTTCGTGTTAGGGTTATGTTTATGGTTAGTGTTAGGGTTAGTTTTAGGTTTAGGATTAGGGTTAGTGTTAGGTTAGGGTTAGCATTAGGATTAGCTTAGGGTTATGTTTAGGTTGGGGTTAGGATTTGTGTTAGGGTTAGGGTTAGGTTAGGTTTAGGTTTTCAGTTAAAATTATGGTTAGGGTTAGGGATACGGTTAGTTTCAGTGTTAGGGTTAGGATTGGGATTATTGTTTGTGTTACGGATTGGGTTAGTGTTAATATTATGTTTAGGGTTAGGGTTAGGGTTAGGTTTAGTGTTATGTTTAGTATTAGGGTTTGTGTCAGGGTTGTGGTTACTGTTAGTGTTGGGATTATGATTAGGATTAGCTTTAGGTTTAGGGTTAGGGTTAGTGTTAGGGTTAAGGTTACAGTTAGGTTTTGTGTTAGATTGTTGGTTAGGTTTAGGGTTACTGTTAGGGTTGGGTTTGAGTTAGGGTTAGTTTTAGGGTTAGCATTAGGGCTAGGTCTAAGGTTAGTGTTAAGTTTAGTCTTAGTGTTAGGGTTAGGGTTGACGTTTGTGTTGGGGTTAGTGTTAGGGTTAGGATTATGGTTATGGTTAGGGTTAGTTTTAGGGTTAGGGTTAGTGTTATGTTTAGAGTTAGGGTTAGGGTTAGGGATAGGGTTAGTGTTAGTGTTAGCTTTAGGTTTAGGTTTAGGTTTAGTGGTATGTTTAGCATTTGGGTTAGGTTTAGTGTTACTCTTAGGGTTATTGTTAGGATTAAGGTTAGAATCAAAGTAAGGGTTATGGTTAGGTTTAGGTTTAGTGTTAGTATTAGAGCTTGAGTTAGAATTAAGTTTAAGGATACAGTTAGGGTAATGATATTTTTAATGTTAGGGTTCATGTTAGGATTAGGGTAATGGATAGGTTAGGTTTAATGATAGTGCTAGGGTCAGGCTGAGGATTAGCATTAGGGTTTGGGTTAGATTTTGGGTAATTTAAAAGGTTAGAACTAGGGTAAGGGCTAGGTTTATGGTTAGAGTCAGGTAGGTGTACGGTTAGGTTTAGGTTTAGTGCAAGGATTAAAGTTAGGTTTAAGTTTAGTGTATGGGTTAGGGTTTGAGTTAGGGTTAAAGCTAGGGTTGGGTATTGTATTAGGGCTATGTTTTGGGTTACATTAAGGCTCTTCTAAGGGATATGGTAATGTAAGAACTAAGGTTACAATTAGGGCTAGTTATAGGGTTACATTTAGGACTGAGTCTAGTTTTAGGATTAGGTTTATGTTTAGGGTGATGTTTGTAACTAGGGTTAGTGTTAGGGTTTGAGTCAGGGTCACGGTTCATTTTATGGTTAGGGATAGGACTCAAATTAGGTGTAGGCTTAGGGCTAGATGTAGGGTTAGGATTTGGTTTAGGTTAAGGGTCAGGGTAAGTCCTATGGCTTGGTTTTGTTTGGGGACGAAAGCTAAAGTTAAGGGTAGTTTTATGATTAGCATTAGTGTTATTGCTACTGATAGGGTGAGTTTAGGCATAGGAGTAGATTTAAAGTTATGGTTAATTCTAGGGTTATGGCTATGGCAAGAGTTTGAGTTAGTCTTAGGACTAGAGTTTGGGTTAGGGTTCGGGCTAAATTATGGCTAGGAATAGGTCTAGGCTTAGTGTTAGGCTTAGGCCTAAGATTAGGGCTATGTTTATGGTTAGCTTTAGGGTTAGGTTTAGGGGAAGGGCTTCCTGTTTGATTTCCACCTCCATGTCCATTTACCCATAGATGACAAAATGAAGTGAGACCTTAAAATACAATGTGTTCATGATAGTGAACCATTGAATTCAGAAGAACATACCTTGGAAGCATACTAAGGCTATATAAAAGATGACTCCTGCCCAGTATCAAAGAAATTTAAACAAAACTAACTCTCATCATAACATTACCTCTAACCCTAGCCCTAGCCGTAACCCTAAACCTAACATTAACCCTAACCTGATTAGAGAACCATTGTATCTAGTATTCCCACCATTGGGGAGCCTTGTGTGGCAAGCTAAGTGATGAATCCTACGCAACATCAAACAAATCTGACCAAATAATTATGGGAGGTATTTCAGTACATGCATATTTTCCTGTTTTCTCCTAAAGGACTCTCAGATTAAGTTGTTTTTGCATGCTTAAGCATATGCCTACTTTTATAAGGAACATACCAGAGTCCCTACAAGGAACATACCAGAGTCCCTACAAAGAACTGATGGAGTGTGTGAAGTTTCAAGCAGCTAGCACAAACCCTGTTTGATTTTCAACTCCATTAACTTTCCCATATAGGTCAAAATGACATGAAATCTTAAAATACAAAATGTTCCTGACAGCAAAACTGTGAAAGGAGAAGGCCTAAACCTGGGGAACAGAGTAAATCTAGGTAAAAGATAAATCCTTCCAAGTATCAAAGAATTTTGAATAAAACTAACTCTAACACTAACACTAGCTCTAACCCTAGCTCTTCCTCTAACCATAACTTTTTTTTATGAAACCTATGACTGTAGAATTTCCAAACTTGGGCAGCCTAGTGGGGCAAGCTAAGAGATGAATGCTGAACAGTATTAAAGAAATTTGTCCAAAAATTTCATGGAGTGTATCAGTATATGCATATTTCCCTGTTATCTCCTAAAGGATTCTTGAATAAAGTTTTTTTCACATGCTACAGCTTAGGCCTACTGTTACAAGAACAAACCAGAGATTGCTCACAGAGAATTGATTGAGTGTGAAGTTTCAAACAGCTAGCACCAATGATTTGATTTCCAGCTCCATTTTCATTTACCTGTATAGGACAAAATGAACTGAAACTTTAAAATACAAACTATTCCTTACAGTGAACCATTGAACCTAGGAGGCCCAAACATGTTGAGTATAGTAAGGATAGGAGAAAAATCAATCCTGCCCAGTATCAAAGAAATTTGAACAAAACTGACTAACCTTTATACTAGCTCTAACACTAGCCCTAACACTATCCTTAACCAAACACTAATCTGTTTGAAAAACTGTTGATCCTAGAAGTCCCAAACGTGGGGAGCCTAGGGGGCTAAGCTATCAGATTAATCCTATGCAATATCAAAGAAATATGACCAAATAATTGAGGTGGTATTTCAGTTCATGCATAATTTCTCTGTTTTTTGCTAAAGGGCTCTCGGATAAAGTTTTTTTTTTTTTTTTTTTTTTTTTTTTTCCCATCTTCATCTTAGGACTACTTTCACAAGGAACAAACCAGAGAGTTCCCACAGATAACTGATTCAGTGTTTGAGGTTTCAAGCAGCTAGCACCAACCTGGTTTGATTTCAACCTCCATTTTCATTTACCTATATAGATCAATATGAAGTGAAACCTTAAAATACAGAGTGTCCCTGTTAGCGAACCATTGAAATGAGAAGGTCCAAACCTGAGGAGCATATTGAGGCTAGGTAAAATATGACTCCTTCCAAGTATCAAAGAATTTTTTACAAAACTTACTCTCACCCTAACCCTACATCTAAACCTAGCCCTATCCCTAAACCTAACACTAACCATAACCTGATTAGAGAACCATTGATCCTAGAAGTCCTACAATTGGAGAGTTTTGTGGGACAAGCTACATAATAAATCCTACTCAGTATCAAACAACTCTGACAAAATAATTATGGGAGGAATTTCAGTGCATGCATATTCCTTGCTTTCTCCTAAAGAGCTCTCAGATAAAGTTGTTTTTGCATGCTTCATCTTAGGCTTACACTCACAAGGAACATACCAGAGTGTCCCCACAAAGAATTGAGAGTGTGTGTGCAGTTTCAAGCAGCTAGCATAAACCCTGTGTGATTTCCAAGTCCATTTACATTAACTCGTATAGGTCAAAATAAAGTAAAATGAAAATATTAACTGTTCCGGACAACAAAAGGTTGAACCAAAAAGCCTAAACCTGGGAAACAGAGTATGGTTAGTTAAAGTTGAATCCTGGATTGTATCAAAAAAATTTGAATAAAGTAACTCTTACCCTAACACTACCTCTAAACTGAGCCCTAATCCTAACACTAAACTTTAACATAGCCCTATCCCTAACCCTAAATTTAACCCTAATTTTAACTGAAACCATTGGCCAAACACTAGCTCTAAATCTATCCATTACCATAACTCTAACCCTAACCCTAATGCTAAATGTAGCCCTAACCCTAACATTTACCCTAGACCTGCTCTAACCCTAAACCCCCCCTTAGCCCTAAATCTAGCTCCAACCATAACACTTACCCTAAACCTAACCCTAACCCTAGGCATAACCATAACCCTAACACTAACCCTAACTGTAGACCTAATCCTAACCATAAATGTTGCCCTAATCATAGCTGTAATCCTATCTTTTACCCTACACTAAAGCTTAACCCACATGCTAACAATAGGACTAAACCTACCTGTATAGCTATCCCTAAGGCTATTCAAAACCCTAAACCTAACCCTAACCCTAACCATATCCATCACTCTAAACCTAATGCTAATTTCAGCCTTAACCCTAAACCTTAACCAAAACCAACCCCTAATCCTGAACCTGACCGTAATAATACACCTAGCTCTAAACCTGACCTTTACCCTAAACCTAACCCTTTCAGTAGACCTATTCATAACCAAACCCTACAACTACCCTTAACTGTAATGATAGACCTGACATAATATAGCCTTTAATCCTAGCCCTAGTTCTAACACAAACTCTCATCTGAGGCATAAACCTACCCTTAAACCTAACCTTCACCCTAACCCTAACCCAAGACCTAATCCTAACTATAACCCGAGCCCTAAGCTTAACTCTAACAGTATCCATTACCCTAAATGTAACCCTTATCCTAATGCTAACACTAGGATTAACCCTAACCCTATTACTATCCCCAAAACTATCAATTACCCTAAACCTAACCTGAACCCTAAACTGAACCCTAACTTTACTCTAACCCTAACCCTAACAATAATTCGAGCCATAACCCTAAATTCAAACCTAAACCAAGCCCCAAACTACCCTGGTCCTAATAATTCCCCTAGCTCTAAACCTTAATCTTACCCTATACCTAACCCTTACAATAGACCTAGCCATAAACATTTTCCTAAAACTATCCCTAACTGTAACCCAAGACCTGACATTTACCCTAGCCATAATTCTAGCCCTAACCCTAACACATACCCTAGCCCTTATCCTAGTGCTAAACATAGCCTTAATTACAATCCTAACCCAAACTCTAGGCCTAACCCTGACACTAACCCTAGCCCTAATCTTAGCCCTAATTTAGCCCTATCCCTAACCCTAGTCCTAAGACTACCTCTAACTCTCACATTAGACCTTTCACTTATTCTAAGCCTATCCCTTACCATAACCCTAACCCTAGCCCTAACCCTAGCCCAAACCCTTTTCTACCTTTTGCCCTAGCACTAACCTTAGACAAAACTTTACTCTAAATTGAACATTAACCCAAAAACTAAGCCAAATCCTAACACTAGCCCAATCCATAACACTAATCCTAAAACTAGCACTAATTCTAGCCGTAGCCCTAAAACAAAACCTAGCAATACCTATAACACTAACCCTTAACCTAAACCAAACCGTAACCTTAAATCTAGCCCTAACCCTATCCCTAATATGACTTGTAAGCCGAACCCTTAAACTAACCCTGAACCTGACACTGACCTTAACACTACTAGCTCTAAACATCTAAACACTACTAGCTCTAAACATCACCCTAACCCTGAACCTAACTCTAACACTAACTCTAGCCCTAAAACTCTAAAACTATCCCTAAACATCACCATAGTACATACATTAGCCCTAACCCTATACTTATCCCTAACTTAACCCAAAACCTATCCCTAATCCTAGCTTTAACCCTAGCCCTATTTGTAACCATGAACCTAGCTCTAAACTGATCTCTAACTCTAACCATTACCATAACCTAAACCATAACCCTAATGCTAACCCTAGGCATGAACACTAATCTTAATCCAATCTATTACCTGAACCTAACCTGAACCTAAACCTAACCCTATAATTACCCTAACCCTAACCCTAACCCTAATTCAAGCCCTAAATTTAAACCTTAACCTATCCCAAACCCTAACCCTGACTTTGACTCTAATAAAACCCCTAGCTCTAAACTTGAACAAAACCCTACACCTAACCCTTAACATACATTTAGCCATAATCCTAACCCTAAAACTATCTTTATCCATAATTTGGGACCTGAAATTAGCCCTAGGCCTAATAATAGTCCTAAACCTAAAACAAACCCTAGTCCCTATCCTAGCCCTAAACCTAGCTTTAATCATAACACTAACCTAACCCTACCCCTAACCCAAATTGTAACCCTCACACTACCTCTATACCTAGCTATTACCTATTACCCTAAACTTCTATTATCTATTACCCTAAACTTAATCCTAACACTAACCCAAACTCTAGGCTTAAGCCAAACAATGAATCTAGCACTAATCCTAGCAATAATTTAGCCCTATCTCTAACCCTAACAGTAACTTTAGCCCTAAGACTCACTCTAACTACCGTACTATACCTATCCCTAGTTCTAACCCTATCCTTTACCATAACCCTATCCCTATCCATAACCCTTGCCCTATCCCTTGTCCCAGCCCTAACCCTAGATCTAACCCTAATTCCAAATATAACCCTAACCTAAGCCTAAACTAAACACTTATACTATCCCTAAACCTAACCCTAGGACTAAACCAAAACAAAGCAATAGCCCTAACCCTAAACATTAACTTAAACCAAACCCTAACACTAAACCTGGACCTATCCTTAGCCCTAATTCGTGTTCTAACACTAACTTTAAAACTAACACTGACCCTGACTCATATCCTAACACTCAACCTACCTCTAAACATCGCCCTCACCTTAAAACAAATGCTAAGAATAATCCTAACAATAATTCGAGTCCTATCCCTAACCCTAAAATGAACCCTGAACTGACTCTTAGCCTAACACAAACCCTAGCTATAAATATCACCCTAAACTTAAACCTAATCCTAACACTAAACCTAACCATAACACTAAAACCAAACTAATTTTAACCCTAGTTCTTACATTAGCCATGGCCTTAATCCTATTCCTAACCCTAACACAATCTTGTCCTTGATCCGAGCCCTAAACATAGATTTAACCCTAAATCTAGCCCTAACCATAGCCCTAAACCTAGCCCTAAACCAATCCCCTACCCTAAGCAAAACCCTAAACCTGAGGGTAACCCTAGACCTAGCCCTAATCCTTAGGCTAACCAAAACCCTAACTTTATTAATAGCCCTAACCTTAGCTCTCATTCTAGCTCTAACCCTATTCCAAATTCTAACCATAACCCTGATCCTTATACTGACCTTACCATTAATCCTAAATCTAACTCTAACCCTAACTGTAACCCAAAACCTATGGTAGTCCTATCCCTAGACCAAACCCTGAAGCTAACTCCCAGCCTCGTTCTAACCATAGTTCAGAACCTAACCCTTAACCTAAACCAAACCCAAACCTTACACCTAGTCCTAACCCTAACTCTAAAAATTACTCTGACCCTGACACTGACCCTAATACTAATCCTATCTCTAATCATCACCCTAACTTAAATTAACCCTAACACTAGACCTAGCCTTAACCATAACCCTAAAACTAGCCTTAATTGTAACCTTAGTTCATACATTAATCATTGTAATAAACCTAGTATTAACCTTTACACAAATCCTACCCCTAATTCTAGTCCTAACCCTAGCTTAAACCCTAAACTTAACCCTAAATCTAGCCCTAAATCTAACCCTAACCCAAGCCCTAACTCTAGCTATAACCCTATCACTTACCTAAGCTAAACCATTAACCAAATGCTAACCCGAGTCCTAAACCTAATCCTTAGCCTAACTTAAACACTAACAGTATTACTAGTCCTAACCCTAGCCCTCATTCTAGTTCTAACCCTAACTCTAACCCTCATCTGACCCTAAAAGTAACCCTAGGTCTAATCCTGACCCTAACCCTAATCCAAAACCTAACACTATACCAGTAACCCTATACTTATACCTAAGCCTAACACTAGACCTAGACCCAAAGCTAATCATAAATATAGCTATAAATCTAGCCCTAGACCTAAACAAAATCCTAGCAGTAGCCCTAACAATAAACCTTAATCTAAACCAAACACTTACCTTATCCCTAGACCTAAACGTAGTACTAACTCTGGCTCTAACCCTAAACCTAACCCTGTCCCCAAAACGGACACCTATCCTAACACTTAAACTAGCTTTAAACCTGACACTAACCCCAAACCTAGACCTAACACTAGACCTAGCCATAACCCTAAACCCAAAACTAGCCCTAAACATAACCCTAGCTTTTACATTAACCATAGTTGTAACCCTATCCCTAAAACTAACAAAAAACCTAGAGCTAACACTAGGCATAAACTTAGCTCTAAGCATAAACCTAAGCCTAGCCCTAACCCTAACCCTAACTCTAACCCTAACCCTCTCCTTAGACCTAACCCTAGCTCAAAGCCTAACCGTACTCTAAATATAACCCTAGACCTATCCTAAATCCTAATCCTAACACTAGCCCTAATCCTAAACTTAACCCTAGCACAAACTTTAGTTCTTACCATATCCATTACCCTAACCCTAACCCTAATTATAACCCTATCCCTAACACTAAACCTAACTCTATCCATAATCTTGAACTCAGAAGTAAACCTAAACCTAACCCTCGCACTAGCCCTAACCCTTGCTCAAACACTAACCCTTATCCTAACCTAATCATAACCTTAACCCTAAACTAACACTTACCCTAACCATAACACTTACCCTAAACCAAACCCTAGCCCTATCCCTAAACTTAATCCTAATCCTAGACTTAATCCAAACCATAACCTAGCCCAAACCCTAGCTCTAAAACTATCCATTACACTAAACATAACCCTAACCCTAATGCTAACTCTAACCCGATCACTGAAACCTAACCCATCCATTACCTTAAACCTTAAATATAACCTAAAGTAAACCCTCCATTACCTTAACTCTAAATCTAACTCTAACACTAATTTGGCCCCTAACGCTTTAACCTTAATGTAAACCAAATGCTAACCCTGACCCTGACGGTGACATAAATAATAATTCCAGCTATAAAGCTGACCTTTAACATAAACCTAACCCTTACACTAGACCTAGCCATAACCTAACCCTAAAACAATCCTTAAACATAACCCTATACCTGATATTATCCCTAGCCCGAGTCCTAGCCCTAACCCTATTAGAAAACCTACCCCTCATCCTAGCCCTACACCTAGCCTTAATTCTAAACTGAACCATAGACCTAGGTCTAATCCTAATTTTAACACTCACCCTAGCCCTAAACCAGCTATAACCCCACCCATTCCTCTAAACTTAACCCTAACCCCAGTGCTAACCCTAACCCTAGCCCAACCCCTATGCTTAACCCAAACAATAACCCCAGTCCTAATCCTAGCCCTAATTTAGCCCTAACCTTAACCCTTACCCTAATCCTACTCCTAAGAATAACTCTAATTCTCAACCTAGACGAATCCCTAGTTCTAACCATATTCCTTACCATAATTCTAGCCCTAGCCCTAACCCTAGCACGAGCCCCAAATCTATGTCAACCCTACCTCTAAATCTAACCCTAACCCTAAGCCTAAACTTCACTCTAACAGTAGACCTAACACTCACACTAATCCAAAATCTAGCCTTAACCCTAATTCTAGCCCTAAAACAAAACTGAGCCGTAGCCCTAACTGTAACCCTTAACCTAAACCAAAACCTAACCCTACACCTAGCAGTAACTTTAGCCCTAATTCGAGTCCTAAACATAACACTAAAACTAATCCTGACCCTGACAATGATGATAAATATAACCCTTGCTCTAAACATCACACTAACCCTAATCCTAAAACTGGCACTAATTGTAAGAATAGTTCATACATTAGCCATAGCCTTAACCCTAGTCCTAACCAAAACCAAAACCTAGCCCTTATTTGAGAATTAACCTTAGGTTTAAACCAAACCTAACCAAAAACCAAGTGCTAAACCTTACCCTAACCCTAGCCAGAATCCTAACAACAACACTAGCCTTACAACTATCTATAATCCTATCCATTACCCAAACCATAAATATAAGCCTAATGGAAACCCTAGGCCTAACCCTAACCTTATCGCTAACCCTAACCTTATTCATTAACCTAAACCTAACCTGAACCCTAAACATAAACCTATCATTACCCTAACTCTAAACCTAATGCTAATTTTAGCCCTAATCCTAAACATTACCTAAGCCAAACCCTAACTCTGACCCTTCCCGTAATAATATACCTAGCTCTAACCCTGACCCTATCCCTAAACGTAACCCTTATACTAGACACAGCCATAAACCTAACCCTAAAACTATTCCTAACGTAACCATAGACCTGACATTTGCCCTAGCTGTAACCCTAGCCCTAATCTTACCACAAACCATAGCCCTAACACTAACCCAAACCTAACCCTAAAACTATTCCTAACATAACCATAGACGTGACATTTGCCCTAGCTGTGACCCTAGCCCTAATATTACCACAAACCATAGCCCTAATACTAACCCTAACGTAATCCTATCCATAATCCTAACCTTAAATTTAGCTCTAACCCTATCAATTACCCTAAACATAGCCCTAATTCTAATGCTAACCCTATGCCTAAATCTAAACCCATGCCTAACCTTAACCCTATCCATTATGCAAAACCTAACCTGAACCCTAAACTAACACTATCAGTACCTTAACACACAGCCTAATGCTAATTTGAACCCTAAACCTAAACCCTAACCAAAACAAAATCCTAAACATGACCCTGACCCTAATATACCCCTAGCTCGAAAATTGACCCTTACCCTAAATCTAACCCTTACGCTAAACATAACCATAAACCTAACCCTAAAACTATCCCTGACATTCACACTAACACTAATCTTAGACCTAACCCTAACACAAACCCTCGCCCTCATCCTAGCCCTTAACCTAGCCTTAATTATAACTCTAACAAAACCTTAGCTCTAACCCTAATTCTAACATTCGTCCTAGCCCTAAACCTAGTTATAACCACATTATTTGCACTAAACTTAACCCTAAGACCAAAACAAACCCTAGGCCTAAACATGCACATAAACCTAGCCCTATTCCTAGCCCTAATTAAGCCCTATACCTAATCAAACCCTAAGCCTAGCCCTAAGACTAAATCTCACTCTTGCCCTATCCCTATCCCTAGTTCTAACCGTATTTTTATCATAACCTGACCCTAATGCTTATTTGAGCCCTAACCCTAAACCCTAACCTCAACCAAACTCTAACCTGATACTTACCCTAATAATTCCCCTAGCTCTAAATCTGACCCTTAATCCTAAACCTAACCCTTAAACTAGACCTAGCCATTAACCAAATCCTAAAACTGTCCTCTCCTCAACCGTAACCCCACACCTGACATTACACCTAGCCCTAATCCTAGCCCTAACCCTAACAGAAACCACAGCCCTTATCCTAGCCCTAAACCTAGATTAATCCTAACCCTAATCCTAACCCTAGCTCAAACCCCAATACTAACCCTAGCCCTAATATTAGCCCTAATTTCACCCTATCTTTAAACCTAACCATAACCCTAGACATAAGAATAAATCTAACTCTCACACTAGCCCTATCACTAGTTCTAGCCTTATCCCTTAATGTAACTCTAACCCTAGCCCTAAACTTAGTCCTGACCCTTGCCCTATCCACAGCCCAAGCACTAAACTTAGATCATAACCTATCTCTAAATCTAACCCTGACCCGAAGCCTAAGCCTAACCCTAACACTAGCCCTAACCCTAACACTAATCCTAAAACTAGACCTAATCCTAGCCCTAGCCCTAAAAAAAAACTGAGCCATAAGCTCTATCCCTAAACCTTAAACTAAACCAAACTCTAACCATACACCTACCCATAACTCTAACCCTAATTCGAGTTTTAAGCCAAAACCTAAAACTAACCCTGACACTGACTCTGACACTAACACTAATCCTAGCTCTAAACATCACCCTAATCCTAACACTAACCCTAACACTAAACCTAGCCCTAATCTTAATCCTAAAATTAGCCCTAATTGTAACCCTTGTACTCACATTAGCCATAATCCTAACCCTAGCACTAACTTAACCAAAATCTTAGCCCTAATCTGAGCCCTAATCTGAGCTTTCACCCTAACCCTAACCCTAGTCCTAGCCTTTATCATAATCATAACCCTAGCCCTACCCTATATATTACCATAACAATAAACCTAACCCTAATGCTAACCCTAGGCCTAATCCTAAACCTATCTCTAATCCTATCCCTATCCATCCAAACCTAACATGAACCCTAATTCTAAGCCTATCATTACCCAAACCCTTACCCTAATGTTAATTCAATCCCTAACTTTAAGCCTTAACCTATTCCAAACCCTAACCTAGACCTTCACCTTAATAATACCCCTAGCCTTAAACCTTACCCTATCCCTAAATCTAAACATTACACTAGACATACCCATAATTCTAACCCTAAAACTATCTTTAAACATAATTCTAGACTTGAAATTAGCCATACTCCTAATCGTAGCCCTAAACCTAAAACAAACAATAGCCCTCATCCTAGCCCTAAACCTAGAATTACTCATAACCCTAATCCTAACCCTTATTTTAAACATCACCCTACCTCTAAAACTAGCCTAACAGCATCACTTACCCTAAACTAAATCCTAAATCAAACCCTAATTCTATGCTTAAACTGAACACTAACCATAGACCTAATCCTAGCCCTAATTTAGACCTATTCCTAATCCTAACCCTAACCTTAGCCCTAAGACAAACAATAATTCTCACACTAGCCCTATCACTAGTTCTAATCCTAGCCCTTACCATAACCCTAACTCTAGTCCTAACCATTACCCAACCTTTAGTCCTAGTTCTAACCCTAAGCCTAAGCCTCACGCTAACACTAAACCTAATCGTAACACTAATCATAAAACTAGCCCTAACCCTACCACTAGCAGTAAAACAAAATGGAGCAATAGCCCTAGCCCTAAACCTAACTTAAATCAAGGCCTAAAACTACACCTAGACCTAACCATAGCCTTAATTTGAGCACTAACCCTAACCTTAAAATTATACCTGACACTGACTCATATGCTAAACTCACCCTAGCTTGAAACACTAAACTTAAACCAAAATTTAACATTAACCCTAGTCCTTATGTGAGTCCTAACACTAACCCTAACCCTGAATAATATCCTAAAACTAACCCTAGATCTAAATATTACCCTAACCCTAAACTTAATCCTAACACTAAAACTAACCCTAACACTAACCCTAAAAGTAACCCTAATTGTAACCATAGTTCTTATATTAGCAATTGCTCTAACCCTAGTCCTAACTCTAACACAAAACTAGCCTTATCTGAACACTAAACCTAACATTAACCCTAACCCTACCCTAACTCTAGCCCTAAACCCAGCTCTAACTCTCTCTCTCACCCTAAGTGAAACTCTAACCATAATGGTAAACATAGATCTATCCCTAATCCTTAGGCTAACCAAAATCCTAACCCTATTAATAGTCCTCACCCTAGCCCTCATTCTAGCTCTAATCCTATCCCAAACCCTTACACTAAACATGACCCTTATTCTGACCCTAACACAAACCCTAGGTCTAAACCTGACCCTCAACCTAGAGCAAACCCTAACACTGGCCATACCACTAACTTATATCTAAACTTAACCCTAACCCTAGCCCTAAGACTAACTCTAACTCTCACACTATCCCTATCCCTAGTTCTAAGCCTATCCATTACCATAACACTAACCCTTGCCCTATCCATAGTACTAGCCCTAACCCTAGATCTAACCCTAACTCAAATTTTAACCCTAACACTAAGCCTAAGCCTAAAACTCAAAACAGCCTTAACCCTAATGCTAATCATAAAACTAACCATAACCATAACCCTAGCAGTAAAACAAACTGAGCAATAGCCCTAACCCTAAACCGTAACTTAAACCAAACCCTAACACTACACCTAGACCTAACCTTAATTTGAATCCTTACCCTAACCTTAAATCGAACTCTGATTCTGACTCATATCCTAACACTCACTCTAGCTTGAAACACCCTCCTAACCTTAAACTAAAACATAAAATAAACCTATTCTTAATTCAAGTCCTAACTCTAACCCTGACCCTGACAAATACCCTAACACTAACCCTAGCTCTAAATATCATCCTAACCATAAACCTAACCCTAACCCTAGACCTACTTCTAACTCGAATGCTAAAACTAACCATCATTGTAACCCTAGTTCTTACATTAGACATTGCCCTATAATTATCCCTAACCCTAACTCATAAACAAGCCCTAATCCGAGCCCTAAACCTAGATTGAACCCTAGTCCTAACTCTAGCCCTAACCCTAGCTCTAAGGCTATCCCTTACCCTATGAAATACCCTAACCCTAATGGAAGCCCTAGACCTATGCCAAATCCTTAGGCTAACCAAAATATTAACCTTATTAATAGTTCTGACCATAGCACTCATTCTAGCTCTAATCCTATCCCAAACCCGAACGCTAACCTTGGCCCTTATCCTGACCCTAACACAAACCCTACTTCTAAACCTGAACCTAACACTAGACTAAAACCTAACACTAGCCCTGGACCTAAACCTAATCCTAAATCTAGCCTTATCTCTAGCCCTAGACCAAAGCAAAAACCTAGTCCTAGGTCTAACAATAACCCTTATCCTAACACAAACACTAACCCTACCACTAGATTTCAATCTACTCCTAATTATGGCTGTAACCCTAACTTGAACTCTAACCCAAACACTGACTCTGCCTTTACCATAAACCTACTTCTAAACCTGACCCTAACTGAAAATCTAAACCTAACACTAGATCGTGGCATAACCCTAACCCTAAAACTAACCCTAATCATAATCCTACCTCTTACATTACCTCAGCTTTAACCCTAGGCCTAAACCTAAACCAAAACCTAGAGCTAAACATAGGCCTTAACCTAGCCCTAAGCATAACCCTAACCCTAACCCTAGCCCTAACTCAAACCTAACCCTCACCTTTGTCCTAACCCTAGCTCAAAACCTAACCCTCACTATAAACATAAACCTAGAAATATCCCTGAGTCTAACCCTAAACCTAGTCCTAATACTAACCTTAACACAAGCCATAACCCTAACTCTAAACTTACCCATTATCCTAACCCTAACCCTAACCCTAATTGTAACCCTAGCCTTAACCCTAACCGTAATCCTAACCCTAAACAGAAAACTAACCCTAGACCTAACCCTAAACTAATATTCACTATAGCCCTAACCATAAATCAAACCCTCACCATTACCATAAACCTAAACATAACCATAGACCTAAACCTAATGCTAAACTTAAATCTAGCCCTGTCCCTAGCCATAAACCTACAGCTAACTGTATTTATTACCCTAACACTAAACCTAAACTTAATTATAACTATTCCCCTAACCCTAACCATATTTAGGGTTCCTAAATCTACCGTAATCCTATCCCTAAATATAACATGAACCTAACCCTTGCTCTAAACCTAATCATACCTCAGAACCTAACTCTTACACTAAACATAACACTAACACTAACCGGGTTCTAACCCATACCTTAACACTAACTCAAGGCCTAATCCTAACCATAAGTCTAGCTATAAACTTATCTCTAACTGTATCTGTTATCCGAATCATAACACATATCCTAATGTTAATGCTAGGCCTAAACCTATCTCAAGACAAATCCTAATGATAACCCTAGCCCTAACTTTCATTCTAACCATAAACATAACCCTTTCCCTAATGCTAACCATAGGCCTAACCCTAAAACTATCACTAACACCAACCCTATATCAATTACCCTAAACCTAACCTGAACCCTAAATCTAACCCTATCATTGCCCTAACAGTAACCCTTATGCTAATTTGAGCCATAAACCTAAACTCAAACCTAAAAGAAACCCTAACTATGACCCTGACCCCAATAATTCCCCTAGCTCTAACCTAAACCTTACCCTAAACCTAATACTTACATTAGACCTAGCCAAAACTTAACCCTAAAACTATCCATAACCATAACCCTAGACCTGACATTAGCCCTAAATATAACACTAGGCCTAACCCAAACACAAACCCTAGACCATATTAGCATTAAACATAGCTTTAATATAACCCTAACTTTAAAACTAGGCCTAAATTAAAACCAATACTATCCCTAATCTTAGACCTAACATAGCCCTATCCCTAACCCTAACCCTAAGCCTAGCCATAAAACTAAGTCTAAATCTTTCCCTAGCTCTAAAACTATTTCTTAACCTATCCCTTACTGGAACTCTAAACCTAGCCCTAACCCTAGGCCTAACCCTAGCAGTATCCTTAGCCCTAGCCATAACCCTAGATCTAACCTTAACTTTAAATCAAACCCAAATTCAAAGCCTAAGCTTAAACCTAACACTAACTCTAACCCTAATCCTAATGCTACTCCTAAAACTAGCCCTAAATATAGCCCTAGCCCTAATACAAAACCGAGCCATAGCCCTAACCCTAGCTCTAACCCTATCCATTACCCTAACCATAATCCTAACCCTAATGCTAACACTAGGACTAAACCTTACCATATCCCTAATCCTAACCCTATCCATTACTCTAAACCTAACTTCAAACCTAAACTTAACTATATAATTACCCTAATCCTAAACCTATGCTAATTTGAGCCCTACATTTAAACCTTAACCTATACCAAACACTAATCACGACACTGACCCAAACAATACCCTTAGCTCTAAACCTAACCCTTACACTACGTCTAACCAAACCCTAAACTATCTTTAACTGTACAGCTGGACCTGAAATTAGCCCTAGCCCTAATCCTAGCCCTAATCCTAGCCTTAATTCTAACTGGAACCATAACCCGAAGTTTAACCCTAATTCTAACCCTCGCCCTACCCCTAAACCTAGCTATAACCCCATCCCTTACCTAAACCTAATCATAACCCAAAACCTAACCACAATCTTAAACCTAACCATTACACTTGCCCTAACCCTCAGCCTAACCCTAACAGTAAGTCTAGCACTAACCCTAATTTAGTCCTATTCTAACCCTAAACCAAGCCTTAAGCCTAACTCTAACTCTTGCCCTAGCCCTATCCCTAATTCTATTCTTAGCCCTAGCCCAACCCTGGATCTAAACCTAACTCTAAATTTAAACCTAACTCTAAACTTAACAAAAAACATAATCCTAAACCAAACCCTAACACTAGCCCTAACAATAATGCTAATCCTAAAACTTGCCTTACCCCTAGCTGTAGCCTTAAAACAAAACCAAGCCACATTCCTAACATTAACCCTTAATCTAAACCAAACCATAAAATAACACCTAGCCCTAACCCCAACTCTAAAAATAACACTGACCCTGACACTGATCCTAACACTAATCCTAGCTCTAAACATCACCCTAACCTTAAATTAACCCTAACACCAGAACTAGCCTTAACCCTATCCCTAAAACTAACCCTAATCATAACCCTAGTTTGTACATTAGTCATTGTCATAACCCTAGCCCTAACCCTAACACAAAGCCTATCCCTAATTCTAGTCCTAACCCTAGCTGAAACCCTAATCTTAACCCTAACACTAGCCCTAAACCTAACGCTAACCTAAGCCCTAACCTTAGCTCTAACCTTATCCATTACCCTAAGACAAACCCTAAACCAAATGCTAACCCTAGTCCTAACCCGAATCCTTAGCCTAACTTAAACACTAACTATTACTAGTCCTAACCCTAGCCCTCATTCTATTTCTAACCCTAAACCTGACCCTTATTCTAATCCTAAATGTAACCCTATGTCTAAACCTAACCCTAACCCTAAACCAAAACCTAACACTAGCCCTACCGGTAAGCCTATGCCTATACCTAATCCTAATATAGATCTAGACCCAAAACTCATCCTAAATACATCTATAATTCTAGCCCTAGACCTAAACAAAATCCTAGCTGTAGCCCTAACAATAACCCTTAAACTAAACACTTACCTACCCACAGACCTAACACTAGTCCTAATTCTAGCTCTAACCCTAACCCTAATCCTATCCGGAACACTGACACTTACCCTAACATTAACCTATCTATAAACCTGACCCTAACTCAAAACCTAGTCCTAACACTAGACCTAGCCATAACCCTAACCCTAATATTAGCCCTAAACATAACCCTAGCCTTAACACTATTTTAACCTTAATCTTAACACTAACAGTAGCCCTAACTCTAACCATAGTCCTAACCGTAACCCTAAACCTAACACTAAAGACTAGCCCAAATCAATACCTTCACCCTAACTATAACCCTAAATCTAATATTATCCAGTACACTAAACCTAACCTTAAATGTAATGAAATCTCTAGAAATAACCTGAACCCTAAACAAAACCCTAACCATAAACATATCCCTAGACCTAAACGTAAACCTAAACCTCGCCCTAGGCATTACCCTAGCTCAAACACTAATCCTTACTCTAATCTAACCATATCACTAGCCCTAAACCTAACACTGTAAACCAAACTTAGCACTATCCCTAAACCTAATTCTAATTTTAGACTTAATCCAAACAATAACATATCCCTAACCCTAGCTCTAAATCTATCCATTATACTAAACATAATCCTAACCTAATGCTAACCTTAACCCTATTGCTAAACCTAACCCATTCATTACCCTAAACCTTAACTGAAACCTAAACCTAACCCTACCCATTACCCTACCCATAAGCCTAAACCTAACACTAATTCAAGCCCTAAACCTAAACTTTGACCTAAACCAAATGCTACCCCTGACCATGGCCCTAATAATACCCCTAACTCTAAACCTGACCCTTACCCTAAACATAGCTCTGACACTAGACCTAGCCATAACCTAACCCTAAAACTATCCTTAATCATAACCCTAGATTTGACATTACCCTAGCCCTAGTTCTAGCCCTGAACCTAACATAAACCCTAGCCCTAAACACAGCCTTAATCCTAACGTAAACACTAACCCTAGCCCTAGCCCTAATCCTAATTCTCACCCTCACCCTAGACCTAAAGCTAGCTATAACCCCACCCATTTTACTAAACTTAATCCTAACCCCAATGCTAATCCTAAACATAACTCTACTGCTAGGGCTAAACCTAACACTAACCCTAGCTCTAATCCTAGCCATAATTCACCTTTAACCCTAACCCTAACCCTAAGTCTAGTCCTAAATCTAACCCTAAATCTGAGCCTAAACCTCACCCTAACACTGGCCCTAACCCTAACACTAATTCAAAATCTAGCCCTAACCCTAGCCCTAGCTAAAGAAAAAAAAAAAAAAAAAAAAAAAACGAGCCATAGCTCTACTCTAACCCTAATCCTAACCCATAGAAGTCAAGATGAAGTGAAACTTTAAAACACAAACTGGCCCTGACAGTGAACCTTGAAATGAGAAGGCCCAACCTGGGAAACATGGTAATGCTAGGTAAAAGATGAATCCTGACCAGTATCAAAGAAATTTGAACAAAACTAACTCTAATCCAAACATTACTTCTAACCCTAGCCCTAACCCTAATCCTAATACTAAACCTTTTCTGTTTATAGAGCTTGATCATAAAAGTCCCCAAATATGGTGTGTCTAGTAGGGTAAGGTAACAGATGAATCCTACCCAGTATCAAAAATTCTGACCAATAATAGGGGAAGGTGTTTCAGTACATGCCTATTTCCCCTGTTTTTTTCCTAAAGTGCTCTTGGATAAATTGTTTTTTCATGCTTCAGCTTAAGATGCTGTCACAAGGAATAAATCAGAGCATCCCCCAAGCGAAGTGATTGAGTGTGTGAAGTTTCATGCAGCTAGCACTAGCCCTGTTTGATTTCCAGCTCCATTTCCATTCACACCTGTAGGCCATAATGTAGTGAAAACTAAAAATTTAAACTGTTCCTGACACTGAACCATTGAACCTTGAAGGCCCAAACTTGGGAAGCATACTAAGGTTGGTCAAAGATGAATCCTGTACAGTATCAAAGTAATTTGACCAAAAAAATTTGAAGTTCTTTCAGTACATGTGTATATTGTTCCTAAAGCACTCAGAGATAAAGTTGTTTCTTTCTACTTCAACTCAGGGATACTTCACAGGAAACAAACCAGAGAATGCTCACTGAGAACTGATTGAGTGTGTGAAGCTTCAAGCAGCTAGCACAAACACTGTTTGTTTTCCAGCTTCATTTCCATTCAACCCTATAGGGCAAAAATAAGAGAAACATGAAAATTGAAACTGTTCCTCACAGAAATACCTTTTATGTAGGAGACCCAAACATTTGGGGTATAGTAAAAATAGGAAAAATGTGAATCCTGCCCAGTATCATAGAAATTTTTAAAAAACTAACTCTAACCCTAACACCAGATCTAAACCTAGTCCTAACACTAAGTCTAACCCTAAACCTAATCTTTTTAGAGAAACTTTGATCATAGAAGTTTTGAAATTGGGGAGTCTAGTGGGGCAAGCTTACATATAAATCATGGGCAGTTTCAAAGAAATCTGACAAAATAATAGGGAGAGCGATTTCAGTACATGCATATTTCCCTGTTTTCTCCTAAAGTATTCGCAGATAAATTTGTATTGCATGCTTCAGCTTATTTCTAATTTCATAAGGAACAAACAAGAGAGTGCCCACAGAGAACTGATTGAGTGTATGAAGTTTCAAGCAGTTAGCACCAAAATTGTTTGATTTCCAGCTCCATGTCCATTTACCCATGTAGGTCAAAATGAAGTGAATCCATAAGATACAAATCGTTCCTGTCAGCAAATAATTGAACAGAGAAGGCCGGAACCTGGGGAACAGAGTAATGCTATGTAAAAATGTATCCTGCCAAGAATTAAAGAAATATGAACAAGACAAACTCTAACCCTAACACTAGACCTAACTCTAACCTAACCTGTTTAGAGAAATTTTGATCATAGAAGTCTCAAAGTTGAGGAGCCTAGTGGGGCAAGGTAACAAATGAATCTTGCCCAGCATCAAAAAATCTGACCAAATAATTGGGGGTGGTAGTTCAGTACATGCATATATTCCTGTTGTCTCCTAAAATGCTATCACATAGTGTAGTTTTTGCACGCATCATCTTTGGGATACTTTCACAAGGATGAAACCAGAGTGTCCTCACAGAGAACTGATTGAGAGTGTGAAGTTTCAAGCAGCTAGCAAAAACCCTGTTTGATTTCCAGCTCCATTTCCATTTACCCATATAGGTCAAAATGAAGTGAAACCTCAAAATAAAAACTGAAATACTGAGCAAACCAGTGAACCTAGACAGCCCAAACCAGGGGAACATAGTAAGGCTACATAAAACACAAATCCTGCCTAGTATCAAAGAAATATGAACAAAACTACTGTAAACCTAATACTAGATCTATCCTTAATCCTAACCCTACAGCTCACCCTAGCCTGTTTAGAGAACCTTTGATCATAGAAGTTCCAAACTAAGGGAGCCTAGTGGGGCAAGCTAGCAGATGAATTCTGCACAGAATCATAGAAATCTGAGTAAGTAATTGGGGCAAGTGTTTCAATACATGAATATTTCCTTGATTTCTCCAAAAGTTCTCTGGGATAAAGTTGCTTTTCATGTTTCAGCTGAGTGCAACATTCACAAGAAAGAAACCAGAGAGTGCCCACAGAGAACTGATTTAGTGTGTGCAGTTTCAAGCAGCTAGCACCAACCCTGTTTGATTTCTTGTCCCTTTTCTCTTCAACAAAATAGTTCAAAGTAAAGTTAAACCTTAAAATACAAACTGTTCCAGACACTAAACCATTGAACTGAGAATGTCCAAACCAGGGAACATTGTGAGGCTAGGTAAAAGATGAATCCTGCCCAGTATCAAAGATACATGAACAAAACTGACTCTAACTCTAACAGTAAGTTTAAACCTACCCCTTACCCTAACCATAAACCTAACCTGAATATGTTTAGAGAACCTTTTATCATAGAAGTCCCAAATGAAGGGAGCATTGAGGGGCAAGCTAATAGATAAATCTTGTGCAGTATCAAAGAAATCTGACCAAATAATTTGGGGAGGTAGTTCAGTACATGTATATTTCCATGTTTTCTCAAACAATACTTTCAGATAAAGATGTTTTTGCATGATTCAGCTTTGGGAAACTTTCACAAGAAAGAAACCAGAGTGCCCACATAGAACTGATTGAGTGTGTGCAGTTTTAAAAAGTGAGCACCAACCCTGTTTGACTTTAAGTTCCATTTCCATTTACCCGTATAGGTCAAAATGAAGGAAACCTTAAAATACAAACTGTTCCTGACAGCAAACCATTGAAGGGATAAGGCCTAAACCTGAGTAAAATAGTAAGGCTAGGTAAAAGACGAATTATGCCAAGTAACAAGTGAATTTGAACAAAACTCACTCTAACTCTAACACTAGATCTAACCCAACCCTAACCTAATTCTAACCTGTTTAGAGTACCTATGATCATAGAAGTCCCAAACTTGGGGAGCCTAAAGGCACAACTTAACAGGCAAATCTTGTGCAGTATCAAAGAAATTTGATAACAAATTGGGGGAGGATTTTAGTACATTCATATGTTCCTTTTTTTTTCTTAAAGTGCTCATGGATAAATTGATTTTTATGCTTCAGCTTAAGGTACTTTCACAAATAAAAACCAAAGAGTGCCCACAGAGAGCTGATTGAGTGTGTGAAGTTTCATGGACCTAGCACAAACCCTGTTTGATTTCCAGCTCCATTGCATTCACACCTATATGCCCTAATGAATGAAACCTAAAAATTCAAAATATTCCTGACACTGAACCATTGAACCTTGAAGGCCCAAACTTTGGGAGCCTACTAAGGCTAGGTCAAAGATGAATCCTGTACAGTATCAAATTAATCCAACCAAAAAAATTGAAACTCTTTCATTACATTGGTATTCTGCTTTCTCCTAAATCACCCAGAGATAAAGCTGTTACTTTCTACTTTATCTTAGGGCTATTTCCATGGCAAACACCAGATTATGTGCACTGAAAATTGATGGAGTGTGTGAAGTTTCAAGCAGCTAGCCCAAACACTGTTTGGTTTCCAGGTTCATTTGCATTCACCTCTACAGGGCAAAAAGAAGAGAAACATGAAAATTGAAACTGTTCCTGAAAGCAAACCCTTTATTTAGAAGGCCCAAACATTTGGAGTATAGTCAAAATAAGAAAAAGATGAATCCTGCACAGTATCATAGAAATTTGAAAACAAAACTAACTCTTATCTTAACACTGGGTCTAATCCTAGTCCTAACACTAACCCTAACACTAACTTTAACCTGTTTAGAGTCCCTATGATCCTAGAAATCCCACACTTGGGGAGCCAAGTAGGGTAGGCTAACAGATGAATCTTTCACAATATCAAAGAAATCTGACCAAATAATTGGGGAGGTAGTGCAGTATATGCAGATTTCCCTGTTTTCTCATAAAGTGCTCTCACTTAAAGTTGCTTTGCATGCTTCAGCTTAGGGCTACTTTTACAAGGAATAAACTAGAGAATGCCCATAGAAAACTGATTGAGTTTGTGAGGTTTGAAGTAGCCAGCACCAAGTCTGTTGGATTTGCAGCTCCATTTCCATTTACATGCATTGGTCAAAATAAAATGAAAACTTAAAATACAAACTGTTCAGGAGAGCAAACCTTTGACCGAAGAGGTTCAAACCTAAAGAATATAGTAAGGCTAGGTAAAATTTCAATCCTGCCCAGTATCAAAAAATTTGAACAAAACTAAATCTAACAAAACACTAGCTGTAACCCTAGCCCTAACCTAATACTAAATCTAACCTACCTTGTTTAGAAAACCATTGATCATAGTAGTCCCCAAATAAAGGAGCCCAGTGGGGTAAGCTAACAGATGAATCCTGTGTGGTATCAAAGAAATCTGACTAAATAATTGGGGGAGGTATTTCAGTACGTGCATTTTTCGCTGTTTTCTCCTAATGTGCTATTGGATAAATTATTTTTTTCATGCTTCACTTTAAGGTACTTTCACAAGGAACAACCAGAGAGTGCCCACAGAGAGCTGATTGAGTTTGTGAAGTTTCAAGCAGCTAGTACTAACTCTGTTTGATTTCCAGCTCTATTTTCACTCACATCTATAGGCCATAATAAAGTGAAACCTAAAAATTCAAACTGTTCCTGACAGTGAACTTGCAAACCTTGAAAACCTAAACTTGGGGATCCTACTACGACTACGAAAAGGAAGAATCCTGTACAATATCAAAGTAATCCATGCAAAAAAAAATGAAGCTTGCTTCTAAAGTGCTCACAGATAAAGCTGATTCTTTCTAATTCAGCTTTGGGCTACTACCAAATGAAACAAAAGAGATAATGTGCACTGAGAACTGATTAAGTGTGTGAAGTTCCAAGCAGCTAGCACAAACCCTGTTTGAGTCCAGCTCCATTTCTATTCACCCCCATAGGGCAAAATGAGGTGAAAGATGAAAATTAAAACTACTCCTATGAGCAATCCCTTTTACTCGGAGGCCCAAAGTTGGGGATCATACTAAGAATATGAAAAAGATAAATCCTGCTCAGTATTCAAAAATTTGAAAAAAACTAACTCTAACCCTAACACTAGTTATAACCCTAACTCTAACCGTAACCCTAAGCCTAACCTGTTAAGAGAACCTTTGATCATAAAACTTTTAAACTTGGGGAGACTAGTGGGGAAAGCTTACATATGAATCCTGCACAGTATCAAAGAAATCTGACCAAATAATTGGGGGAGGTATTTCAGTACATGAATATTGCCCTGTTTTCTCCTAAAGTGCTATTGGATAAACTTGTTTTGCATGCTTCATCTTATCGTTACTTTTACAAAGAAGAAGGCAGAGAGTGCCCACAGACACATTATTGAGCTAGTACCAACCCTCTGATTTCCAGCTCCATTCTCATTTACCCATATAGGTCAAAATGAAGTGAGACATTAAAAACAAACTATTCCCAACAGCGAACTACTGAGCCGAGAAGGCCCCAAACTGGGGCACATAGTAAGGCTGGGTAAAAGATAATTCTTCCCAGTATCAAAGAAATTTGAACAAAACAAACTCTAACCCTAACACTAGCTCTAAAGCTAGCCCTAACCCTAACCATAAAACTAACCCTAACCATAACACTAACCCTTACTTGTTTAGAGAACAATTGATCCTAGAAGTGCCAACATTGGGGAGCCTACTGGAGCAAGCTAAAAGATGAATTCTGTGTAGTATCAAAGAAATCTGATCAAATTGTTGGGAGACTTATTTCAGTACATACATGTTTCTCTGTTTTCTCCTTAAGGGCTCTTGGATACAGATTCTTTAGCATGCTTCATCTTTGGCCTACCTTCAAAAGAATGAAACCAGAAATTACCCACCAAAAACTGATTGTGTGAAGTTTCAAGCACCTCCTGCCAACCTTGTTTTATTTCCAGCTCAATTTTAATTCACATCAATAAGCCATAATGAAGGGAAACCTTAAAATACAAACTGTTCCTGAAAGCGAACCATTGAACTAACAAGGCCCAAACCTGCGGAGCATAGTAATGCTAAGTAAAAGATGAATCATGCCCAGTATCATAGAAATTTGAAGAAATCTTGGGCCACATGGGTGCTCTCTGTGCAGATGGAAGGCTGGGCTGCGCAGTTTCTCTGGGCTCAGAAAGCAGTCTCAGATACAGGCAACTCTCTGCACAGACGGAAGGCAGCACAGAACACAGAGGCTTTGCTTGCAGGTCACCAGACGGAGCTCTGGACAGAGCACAAGGTCACTCCAGAACCAACCACCTCACCAAACATCATACATGGGTAATAGATAGAATCCATCTTGCAAAACCTTACTTGCCATCTATCAGTGGGCGTGGCTACCAGCGGTTCTGCAGCTTATCATGTACCTGGTTTGCAACTCCCCTACCTCCAGCTGTGATAACTCAAGATTTTTCTCACAAGCTTTTGGGGGATGTAGCTATCAATGAGAAACAGCAACTCTACAGGCACCTGGATTCCAATTCAGAGACTAAGAGTAGGGAGGCTCCAGGTAGAAGCTCAAGCTCTCTCACCCTGGCTACCTTCACCATCCTGAGCACAGAGACTCAAGCTAGGAATAAACAACTCCACCTACTACAAGAAAAGAAAACAGAGATCTGAGAGACTTTTTTTTCTTTCTTACTTATCTTTTCTTGCTCTTCTCTTCCATTCTCCTCTTCACTTCCACCTCTGGTCCTCACAACCTCAACATATGTCAAACCAAGAACTTTCCATGAAATTGGACTTTAAGAACTGAATCACTAGAATTGTATAATATTGAGGAATTCCATAGGCCCCCCAACACACCACCTCTTTATTTGCTCTTATTTTCTTTCTCCCTCTCTTTCTTTCTTTCTTTATTATTTTTTCTTCTTTTTTCTTTCTCCCTCTATCCCACTTTCAGCCTCCTAACTTTTACTATTTATACATAGGGTAATTTTATGAATACCAAAAAGGAGTTTGAATTTATACCTTCTTCCATAAATTCCCCCTGTCCATTCATTAGAGTTATCCTCCAAAGTTGCTAAGTTATATTAATCACATACCCTCATTCCTTTACCCCTTAACATAGCATCCTACCCCTCACCCTCAGTTATCTATACACCACCAGAAATGGTATGCCTTTTATGAAACTAATGACTATAATGTAAATAATAATTGAAGCCAACATCTGTAGACACAGAGTCTAAATATAAATGCATTTATAATGGTTAGGCTTAGGCTTTGGGTTAGGGTAAGATTAAGATTTAGGTTTTGATCTATGGTTAGGGTTAGGGGTAAGGATAGGGCAAGGGTTAGGATTAATGTTTGGGTTAGGTTTAGGATTATGGTAAAGGATAGAGTTAGAACTAGTGATAGGGCTAGTATGAGAGTTAGAGTTAGTCTTAGGGCTAGGATTAGGGTTAGGGTTAGGAATAGGGATAGGGCTAAATAAGGCAAGTGTTAGTGTTAGGTTTAAACCTTAGGTTAGGGTTGGAGTTAGGATTATGTTTAGGGTAAGTTATTGGGTTATAGCTACTTTGAGGGCTAGGACAAGGGTTAGTATTAGTGTTAGGGCTGGGGTTAGGTTTAGGTTTTTGATTAAAGCTAGGTTTAGGGCTAGGATGAGGACTAATGTTTGTGTTAGGGTTAGGGCCAGTATAAGGGCTTGGGCTAATGTCAGGTCTAGGGTTATAGTTAGGGATAGATTTAGTGATAGGTTTATGGCTTGGTCCAGTATAGGGGTTAGGTTTATACTAAGGGTCAGTTTTAGAGCTAGGTTTATTATTAGGGTCAGGATCAAGGTGAGGGTTTGGGTTAGGTTAGGGTTTTGTTTAGGGCTTGAATTATCATTAGGGATTTGGGTTAAGGTAATGAAAGGGTTAAGTTTAGGGTTTAGGTGTGATTTAGTGTAATGAATAGGGTTATGATTAGGCCTAGGGTTAGCATAAGGGTTATCATTAGGGTAATGGATAGGGTTAGACCTAAGATTAGGGGTAAGGTTATGTAGAGGAGTAGGGCTTTTGTTTGTGTTAGGGTTAGGGTTTAGGTGTGGTTTAGTGTAGTGGATAAGTTTAGGGTTAGCCCTAGGTTTAGCATAATGAGTTATCATTAATGTAATGGATAGGGTTAGACCTAGGATTAGGGGTAGAGTTATGTATAGGACTAGGGCTTTTTATTGGGTTAGGGTTAGATTTATGTATAGGGTTAAAGCTAGGTTTAGTGGCTGAGGATGTGCCTCAAGAAGTAGCATGCTCGCCTGGCATGTGCAGAGTGCTGGGTTCGATCCTCAGCACCACATACCAATAAAATAAAGATTCTGTGTCCACTGAAAACTAAAAAAAAAAAAAAAAAAAACTAGGTTTAGGACTTGGATTAAGGCTAGGTTTTGTGTTAGGTTAGGGCTAGGGTTAAGGCTTTGGCTAATGTACAAAGTAACATTATGATTAGAGCTAGTGATCAGGTCAGGGATAGGGCTATGTCTAGTATTAGGGTTAAATTTATGGTTACAATGATGTTTAGAGCTAGATTAAATGTTAGGGTCAGAGTCAGAGTCCAGATTACTTTTCAGGTTAGGATTAGGACTATAATTAGAGATAGGATTAGGGCTAGGCGTAAGGTTAGGTTTATGATTCGGTTTTGTTTGAGGGCTAGGGGTAGAGTTAGGGCTTGTTTTAGGATATGGGTTAATTTTAGTTTGAGGTTTAGGCTCATGTTTAGGGTTAGATTTAGATGTAGGTTTAGAACTAGGCTTTGAGCTAGGGGTAAGGATAGGGCTAGAATTAGGGCTAAGTTTAGGGCTAGGAATAGGGTGATGGTAAGGGATAGGGTTAGAATTAGGTATAAGGCTAGGGAAAGAGTTAGAGTTAGTCTTAGGGCTAGGGTTAGGGTTGGGTTACAGGTAGGGCTAAATTAGGGCTGGGATTAAGACTGCAGTTAGTATTAGGGTTAGGCCTAGGTTGAGGGCTAGGGTTAGTGTTAGGGTTAGGGTTAGGTTTAGGTTAAGGGATGGGATTATAGCTACTTTTAGGACTAGGTTGAGGGTTAGAATTAGGGTTATGGTTAGGGTTACATTTATGTTTAAGGCTAGGTTTATAGCTAGAATGTGGGCTAAGGTTTTTGTTAGGATTAGGACTAGGATTAGAGCTAGGGCTAATGTCAGGTATGGGGTTACTGTTAGGGAGAGTTTTAGGGTTAGGTTTATAGCTAGGTCTATTTTAAGGGTCAGGTTTCTTGTTAGGGTCAGGTTTAGAGCTATGGGTATTATTAGGGTAAGGGTCAGGATTAGGGTTTTTATTAGATTAAGGTTTAGTTTTAAGCCTCGAGTTACCATTATGGTTAGGGATAGGTTAATGATAGTATTAGGTTTAGAGTTCAGGTTAGGTGTAGGGTAATGGATAGGGTTAAGTTTAAGGATAGGATTGGTGTTCGGCCTATGGTTAGCAGAAATGTTAGGGTTATCATTAGGGTCATGGATAGGGTTAGAGCTATTGATAGGGCTAGTGTTATGCTTAGGATTTGGTCTACAGTTAGGCCAAGGTTTAGGGTTAGGGCTAAGGTTAGGGTTATGGTTAGCTTTGGGGTTAAAGCTGGGGTAGGGCTTAGGTTAGGGCTAGATTTTCAATAGGTTATGGCTATGGCAAATATAAGAACTTTGTTATGATTAGGGCTAGTTTTAGGTTTAGTGTTAGAGCTAAGTATAGTTTTAGGGTTAGATTTAGGGTTAGGGTGATGTTTAGAGCTAGGGTTAGTGTTAGTGTCAGTGTCAGTGTTCAGTTTAGGGTTATGGTTAATGGGAAACCCAGAATTAGGACTAGGGTTAACACTAGGGGAAGGGTTAATTTTTGGCTTTAGGCTAAGGGTTATTATTAGAGCTAGGGCTAAGTTTTTCTTTAGGTCTAGGGCTAGAGTTATGGATAGATTAGGATTAGGTTTAGGTCTAGGGCTAGTGTTAGGGTTAGGTTTAGGTATAAGGTTATGAGTAGGGCTAATGTTAGGGTTCGGTATAGGGTTACGTTCAGGTTTAGACCTATGATTTGTGTTAGGGTCAGGGTTAGGGTTAGGGTTTGGGTTATGGTTAGAGCTAGAATGAAGGCTAGGGTTAGGACTACTAATAGGGTTACGGTTTGGGTTAGGTTAAGGAATAGAATTAGGATTAGGATTAGCTTTAGCATTAGGTTTAGGGTTTAGAATAGGGTAAGGGATAAGGTTAGAGCTAGGGTTAGGGCTAGGGTTAGGGTTAAAGCTAGGTTTAGGGCTCAGATTAGGGCTAGTATTTGTGTTCGGGTTATGGCTAGGGTTATAGCAATGGCTAATGTAAGAACTTTGTTTTTTTAGGGTTAGTTTTAGGGTTATGGTTAGGGGTTAAAACTCTAATGTTAGGATTAGTTTTAAGGTTAGGGTGAAATTTAGAGCTAGTGTTAGTGTTAGGTTAATAGTCAGTGTCAGATTTAGTTTTAGGGTTAGGATTAGGACTCAAATTAATGTTAGGGTTAATGTAAGGGTTAGGTTTAATGTTAGGGTGGTGTTTAGAGCTAGGTTGAGTGTTAGGATATGAGTCAGAGTTAGGGTTAGTATTAAGGTTAAGATTAGGACTTGAATTAGAGCTAAGGTTAGGTCGAGGTGTAGTGTTAAGGTTTGGTTTAAGTTAAGGTTTAGGGTTAGGGCTATTGCTCGGTTTTGTTTTACTGCAAGGGTTAGTGTTAGGGCTTGTTCTATGATCAACGTTAGTGGTAGGGCTAGTGTTAATGTTAGGCTTAGGCTTAGGTTTAGGATTAGATTTAGAGTTAGGGTTAGATCTAGGGTTAGGTCTAGGAATAAGATTTTGCCAATTGTTATGGCTAGGTTTTGGGCTAGGTTTAGGATTACGGTAATGGATAGGGATAGGGCTAGTGTGAGAGTTACAGTTAGTCTTAGGGCTAGGTTTAGGGTTAGAATTAGGGATAGGTTAAATTAGGGCTAGGATTAGGGCTAGTGTTAGTGTTCACCTTAGGCCTAGAGTTAGGGTTAGGGTTAGGGTTAAGTTTAGGGTATGGAATGGCATTATAGTTAGGTTTAGAGATAAGGTGAAGGTTAGAATTAGGGTTAGGACTGTGGTTAGGGTTAGGGTAATGATTAAGGCTAGGTTTGGGGCTAGGATGAGGGCTATGGTTTATTTTAGTGTTAGAACTAGGATTAGGGGTAGGGCTAATATCAGATCTAGGGTTATGGTTAAAGAGAGTATTAGGGTTAGGTTTATGGCTACATGTAATATAAGGGTTAGGTATAGGGTTAGGGTCAGGTTTAAAGCTAGGGATATTATTGGGGTCAATGTCTGGGTTAGAAGTTTGGGATAGGTTAAGGTTTAAAGTTAGGGCTCGAAATAGTTAGGGCTTTAAAATAAGGTTTAAAGTTATGGTTAGTGTTAGTGTAATTATAATGTGAGGTTTAGGGTTTAGGTTTGGTTTAGAATAAAGCATAGGTTTAGGATTAGGGATAGAGTTAGTTTTAGGCCTAGAGTTATGGTTACAAAATGGATATGGTTAGAGATAGGGTTAGGACTAGGGTTATGGTTTTGATTAGTGCTAGGGTTAGGATTAGGCTTAGGGTTAAAGCTCAGTTTAGGGCTTGGATTAGGGCTAGGTTTTGGGTGAAGTTAGTGCTAGGGTTAGGCGTAAGGTTAATATAAGTACCCGAGATACAGTTAGGGTTAAATTTAGGGTTAGGGTTAGTGGTAGGTCTAATATTAGGTTTAGGGTTAGGGTTAGGGTGATGTTTAGACTAGGGTTAGTATTATGGTCAGAGTCAGGGTCAGTGTTACTTCTAGTTTTCTGCTTAAAACCAGAATAAGAGCTAAGGTTAGGGTTAGGGTTAAGGGTTGGTTTAGGTTAAGGGTTAGGCTTAGGGCTATGGCTCAGTTTTGTTTTAGGGCTGGAGTTAAAGTTAGATTTAGAGTTAGGGTTAGGTTTGGGGTTAGGCTTAGGTTTCGGGTTTAATTTAAAGTTAAATTTATATCTAGGTTAGGGCTAGAGGTAATGATAGGGCTAGGGTTAGGGCTGGGTTTAGGGCTAGGATTAGGGTTCCAGTAAGGGATAGGGTTAGAACTAGGGATGGGGCTAGGGTGAGAGTTAGAGTTAGTCGTAGGGCTGGGGTTAAGGTTATGGTTATGAATAGGACTAAATTAGTGCTATGATTGGGGCTAGGGTTAGTTCTTGGGTTACACCTAAATTTATGTTTAGGGTTAGGATTAAGGCTAGGTTTAGGGCTGGTATAAGGGCTGGGGTTTGTGTTAGGTATAGGGCTAGGATTAGGACTATGGATAATGTCAGGTCTAAGCTTATGTTTAGGGATAGTTTTAGGATTATTGTTATGGCTAGGTCTAGTGTAAAGGTTAGGTTTAGTGTAAAAGTCATCCTTATAGCTAGGAGATTTATTAGGGTCAGAGTCAGTGTTAGAGTTTGTTGGAGGTTAGGTTTTAGGTTTAGGGCTTGAATTAGCACTAGGGTGTGGGTTATGGTTATGATAGGGTTTTAATTAGAGTTAACATTAGGTTTAGGGTAATTGATAGGGTTAGGGTTAGTGATAGGGTTAAGGTTAGGCCTAGGGTTTGCATTAGGAAAAGGGTTATGGTTAGTATAATGGATAGGATTAGAGCTAAGTTTAGGGCTAGGTTTATGGTTAAGAATAGGTCTTGAATTAGGGTTAGGGTTAAAACTAGGGTTAGGCTTAGGTTTATGTTTAGCATAAGTGTTATGTTTTGAGATAGGGTTAGGGCTAAGGTGAGGGTTAGGTTAAGGGTTACTTCAAGTTATAAGATTATACTACTAATAGGGTTAGAGTTAGGATTAGTGCTAGGGACATCATTAGGGACAGGGTTAGGGTTAGGGTAATGTATATGATTAGATGTAGATTTAGGCCTATGTTTAACGTTAGATTGAGGTTTAGGCTTAGAGTTAGGGCTATGGTTATGTTTAGGTTTATAGTAAGTGTTAGGGTTTGAGCTAGAGTTAGGTCTATGTCAAGGTAGGGTGAGGGTTAGAATTAGGGTTAGGGCTAGGGTTAGGGTTAAGGTTATGATTAAGGCTAGGTTAAGGGCTAGGATGAGTGCTAGGTTTTGTTGTAGGGTTAGGTCTAGAATTAGGGCTAGTGCTAATGTCAGGTCTAGTGTTACAATTTGGGGTAGATTTAGGGTTAGGTTTGTGTCTATGTCTAGTGTAAGTTTTAGGCTTCAGGTAAGGATCAGGTTTAGAGATAGGTGTACTTTTAGGGTCAGGATTAGTGTTAGGGTTTGTTTTAGGTTAAGGTTTAGGGATAGGGCTCAAATGAGTATTAGGGTTAGTGACAGGGTTAGGGTAATTGATTGGGTTAGGTTTAGGTTTCAGGCTAGGTTTTGGGCTTGGAGCGCTTTAGGGTTAGCAAAAAGGTTAGGGTTAGGCTTAGGGTTAGCATTAGGATTAGAATTATCATAAGAATAATATATAGCGTTAGATCTATGGCTAGGGCTAGTGTTAGGTTAGGATTAGTGCTAGAGTTAGGTTAGGTTTTGGGTTAGGGCTATTAAACCTAGCTTAAGTTAGGGTTAGGGTTATTTTTAGGGTAAAGTTTAGGTTTTGAGCTAGGGTTCGGTCTAGGACGAGGGTTAGGTTTATTGTTATGGTCAGGGTTAGGTTTAGAGTTAGGGCTAGGATTTTCATTAGGGTTAGGATTAGGTTTAGGACAACAGAATGGGTTAGATGTAAGGTTAGCTTTATGGTTATGGTTAGGTTTAGGTTTAAGTTTAGTTTTAGGGCTAGGTTTACTGTTGGTTTTAGGGTAAGAATTAGGGTTAGAGTTAGGGTTAAGGCCATGGCAAGATTTAAGTTTAGGAGTAGGTCTAGTTTTAGGTTTATGGTTTGGGTTAGGGTTTCAGTTAGGGTTATGGATAGGGTTATCATTAGGGTTAGGGTTAGAGTTAGGGTAATGGCTTGGTTTAGAGCTAGTGTTAGCTCTAGGGTTAAGGTTAGAATTAGGGCTACAGTTATGGTTATGGTTTGGGATAGTGCTAGGGTTATGTTTAGGCTAAGTGTTAGGCTTTGAGCTAGGGTTAAGACTAAGGTGAGGGTTATGGTTAGGGTTAGGACTAGGGTTAGGGTTAGGTTGAGGGTTACTCTTAGTTTAGTTTTAGGCCTCGATTAGGGTTAGGGTTATTTAAGTTTTTTGTTAGGTTTAGGCCTCTGTTTAGTGCTTTGTGTAATGTAAGATCTAGGGTTCTGATTTAGTGTTAGGGTTATGGCTAGGTTAGGTGTTAGTTTTAGGTTTTGGGTTAGGATCAGGTTTAGACCTAGGTTTAATGTTAGTGTCACGGCCAGTGTTCAGGTTAAATTTAGGGTTAAGTTGAAATCCAGAATAGAACTAGGTTTAGGTCTAACGGTAGGGTTAGTGTTTGGTTTAGGTTAAGGTTTATTGTTAGGGCTAGCATTAAGTTTTTGTTTAGGTCAAGGGCTAGAGTAATAGCTAGATTTAGGATTGGTTTAGGTCTGGGGCTAGTGTTAGGTTTAGGTTAACGTATAAGTTTACTGGTAGGGCTAGTTTAAGGTTTCTGTTTCTGTTTAGGGCCAGGTTTAGACCTATAATTAGTGTTACGGTAAGAATAGGTGTGAAGTTTAGGGTGAGGTTTTGGGTTAGATTTAGATCTAGAATGAGGGCTGGTGTTAGGACAAGTAATAGGGTTATTGTTTGGGTTTGGCTAAGGATTAGGATTAGGACTAGAGTTAACATTATGAATAGGATTTGGCTTATAATAATGGATAGAATTAGAGCTAGGTTTAGGGTTAGGATTAGGGTTAGGTTTAGGGCTAGTTTTAGGGTTAGGGTTAGGTTTAAACCTATTGTTAGGGCTCAGATTAGGGCTATTTTTGTGTTAGAGTTAGGGCTAGGGTTCAGCTAAGGCCAATGTAAGAACTAGGGTTATGATTAGGGTTAGTTTTAGCGTTAGGGTTTCGGCTAGGTCTAGTGTTAGCATTAGTTTTAGGGATAGGGTGATATTTATAGCTAGGGTTTGTGTTTGGATATGAGTCATGATGAGGGTTAGTTTTAGGCCTAGAACTCAAATTAGAGCTCTGGTTATGGCTAGTTATGGATTAGGGTTTGGTTTAGGTAAAGGTTTAGGGTTAGAGAAGTGGCTTGGTTTTGTTTTGGGGCTAGGGCTCGGATTAGGGCTAGTTCTAGGATTAGGAATAGTGTTAGAGCTAGTTGTAGAATGAGATTTAGGCTTAAGGTTAGGGTTAGATTTAGAGTTATGTTTAGATCTAGGGTTAGGGCTATGGCTAGCATTAGGGCTCCGGTAAGAGCTATTGTGAGGGTTATGGTAATGAATAGGGTTATAAATAGAAATAGGGCTAGAGTGTGAGATAGAGTTAGTCTTAGGGCTAGGGTTAGGGTTAGGGTTAAGGTTAGGGTTTAAATAGGTCTAGGATTAGTGCTATGATTAGTGTTAGGGTTAGGCATATGGTTAGGGCTAGCTTTAGGGTTAGTTTTAGAGGAAGGGATGGGGTTATATAGCTTGGTTCAGGGGTAGGGCGAGGGTTATATTTAGGGATAGGTCTAGGGTGAGGGTGAGGGTTAGGTTTAAGTCTAGGTTTAGGGCTAGGATGAGTGCTAAGGTTTGTGTTAAGGTTAGGGCTAGGATTAGGGCTAGGGATAATGTCAAGTCTAGGATTATGTTTAGGGATAGTGTTAGGGATAGTTTTATGGCTAGGTCTAGTGTAAGGGTTTGGTTTATTGTAGGGGTCAGGTATAGAGCTAGGTTATTATTAGGGTCAGAGTATGGGTTAGGGTTTTGTTTGGGTTAAGGTTTAAGGTTAGGGCTTAAATAAGCATTAGGGTTAGTGTTGGGGTTAGAGTAATGGATAGAGTTTAGTTTACAGTTCAGGTTAGGTTTAGAGTAATATATAGGGTTAATGTTAGGGGTAGGGTTAGGGATAGCCCATGGGTTAGCTTTTGGTTTAGGCTAACCAAATGAATAGGTTTGGTGCTAGTGTTAGGGCTTAAGTTAAAGTTAGGATTAGGGCTAGGATTTGGGTTACTCCTAGGATAAGTGTTAGGGTTTGAGCTATGTTTAGGGCTAGGGCAAGGATTAGGTTTAGAATCAGGGCTATGATTAGGGCTACTTTTAGGGTTAGGGTTAGGGTTAGGGCTAGGGTTAGCATTAGGGTTAGGGTTATGTTTAAGGTAATGGATAAAGTTAGAGGTAGGATTTGGGCTATAGTTACACTTAGGATTAGGGATAGGATTAGGGTTATGTTTATAGCTACGGTTATGTTTAAAGTAAGGGTTAGAGTTTGAGCTAGCGTTAGGGCTAGGGCAAGCATTAGGTTTAGTGTTTGTGCTAGGGTTAGGGTTAAGATTATGCTTAGGTCTAGGTTCAGGCCTTATATTAGGGCTATGTTTTGTGTGAGGTTTATGGCTATTGTTAGAGCTATGGATAATGTAAGAGCTAGGGTTATGGTTATGGATAATTGTTTTTTTTTTTTTTTGTTAGGGTTATAGATATGTCTAGTGTTAGGTTTAAGTTTTGGGTTAGGATAAGGTTTAGAGATAGGGTTTGTGTTAGGGTAAACCTCAGTGTTCAGGTTAGCATTGGGTTTATTGTAAGGGCCAGAATTAGAATTAGGGTTAGGTCTAAAGCTATGGTTAGCCTTTGCATTAGGTTAATGGTTATTTTAGGGCTAGGGCTAGGTTTTTGTTTAGGACTAGGGCTAGAGTTATGGCTATATTTAGGATTAAGTTTAGGTCTACTGCTAGTGTTATAGGTAGGTTTAGGTATAGGTTTACTGGTAGGGCTAGTGTTAGGATTTGGTTTAGTGTTAAGGTCAGGCTTTGACCTAGGGTTAATGTTATGGTCAGAATAAGGGTAAGGGTTAGGCTTAGGCTTCGGGTTAGAGTTAGAGATAAATTAGTTAGAGTTTGGGGTAAGCTAAGGATTAGGCTTAGAACTAGGGTAGCATTAGGATGAGAGTTTGGCTTAGGGTAAGGAATAGGTTTAGAGCTAGGGTTTGGGTTAGTGTTAGGGTTAGGGTTAGGGTTAGGGTAAGTGTTAAAGCTAGGGTTGGGGCTCAGATTAGCCCTAGGTTTTGTGTTAGGGTTAGGGCTATGGCTAATGTAAGAATTAGCTTTATGTTTAGAGATAGTTTCAGGGTTAGGATTAGGGCTAGGTGTAATGTTTGGGTTAGGTTTAGGGTTAGAGTGATGTTCAGAGTAGAGTTAGTTTTATGGTCAGAGTCAGGGTCAGTATTAGTTGTAGGGCTAGGGTTAAGACTAGGTGTAGCGTTAAAATTTGGTTTAGGTTAACGGTTAGTATTAGGGCTATAGCTCAGTTTTGTTTGGGGGCAATGGCTAGGTTTAGGGCTAATTTTCAAATTAGAATTAGAGTTAGGGCTAGTGTTAGGGTGAGGTTTAGGTTTAGAGTTAGGGTTTGAATTAGAGTTAGGGTTAGTTCTAGGTTTAGGAACATGGCTAGTGTTAGGACTAAAGTAAGGGATAGTGTTATGGTTTGGCAATAGATAACTTTGGTACTAGAAATAGGTCTAGGGCTAGAGAGAGTGTTAGTCTTAGGGCTAGGTTTACAGTTACCAGTAAATTAGGGCTAGGATTACAGCTATGGTTAGTGTTATGATTAGGCCTAGGGTTAGGGCTAGGGTTAGTGTTAGTGGTAGTGGTTGGTTAGGGTTAGGGATAGGGGAAAAGATGTGGTTATACCTAGGTTCAGAACTAGGGGGAGGGTTAAAATTAGAGTTTGGGCTAGGTTTAGGGTTCGGGTTAGGATTACGGCTAGGTTTAGGACTAGGATGAGGGCTCAGATTTGTGTTAGGTTTAAGGCAAGAATAAGATAGAGTGTTAATGTCAGGTCTAGGGTTAGAGTTAGGGATATTGTTAGGGTTAGTTTTATGGCTAGGTCTAGTTAAAGGGTTATGTTTAGGGTAAAGATCAGTTTAAAGCAAGGTGTGTAATTAGAGTCAGTGTCTTGCTCAGAGTTTGGGTTAGGTTTTGGTTTAGTTTTAGGGCTCAAATTAGCATTAGGGTTAGGTTTAGAGTTAGGGTTAGAGTAACTGATAGGGTTAGGTTTAGTGTTCATTTTAGGTTTGGGTAAGGATAGGTTAGTATTAGAGATAGGTTTGGTGTTAGGCCTAATTGGATAGGGTTAGATTTAGGTTTAGGACTAGGGTTAGTGTTAGGTTAGCGTAACTGTTAGGGTTTGTGCTAGGATTAGGAGTATGGCAAGGGTTAGGTTTACGGTTAGGTCTAGGGTTAGGTTTACAGTTAGGTTTAGTGTAGGTTTAGGGTTAGGACTAGGGTTAAGTTTACAGTTAGGGTTAGAGTAGGTTTAGGGTTAGGGCTAGTGTTGTCATGATGTTTATAATTAGAAATAGGGTAATGGGTGGGGTTAGAGCTATGTTTAGAGCTATGTTTGGGTTAGGCTTATGTTTAGGGTAATGGATAGGTTAGGTCTAGGGTTATGGTTAGGATTAGGGCTAGGGTTAGGGTTAGGTCTAGGGTTAGGTTTAGGGTAAGTGTTAGGGTTTGATCTATGCTTAGGGCTATGTTGATGGTTAGGGTTAGTGTCAGGTCTAAATTTAGGATTAGGGTTAAGTTTAAGGCTAGAGGCTATCATTAAAGTTAAGGTTATATTTAGAGTAATGAATAGGGTTAGAGCTAGAGTTAGGGCTAGGATTATGGTTAGGATGAAGTCTAGGGTTAGATTTAGGGTTAGGGCCAGATTTAGGTTAGGGTTAGGTTTAGGGTAATGGTTAGGGTTAAGGTTAAAATGAAGTTTAGGGCTCCGTTTAGGGATAGATTTTGGGTTAGGTTAGGGCTACGGCTAATGTAAGAACTAGAGTTATGATTAGGGCTACTTTTAGGGTTACAGTTAGGGCTAGTACTAGTTTTAGGTTTAGGTATACTTTTAGGGTGATGTTAGAGCTAGGGTTAGTGTAAAGTCAGAGTCAGGCTCAAGGTTAGTTTTAGGGTTAGGTTAGGACAGGAATTAGGGCTAAGGATAGGGCGAGGTGTAGGGTTAGGTTTTGGTTAGATTAAGGGTTAGGGTTAGGGCTATGGCTCGGTTTTGTTTTAGGGCTTGAACTAGATTAGGGCTACTTTTGGATTAGTGGTAGTTTTAGGGTTAGTGTTAGTGTGAGGTTTAGCCTTAGAGTTAGTGTTGGACTTAGAGTTATGGTTACTTCTAGGGTTAGGGATAGGTGCTAGTGCTAGTGCGAAGGTTAGGGCAAGTGTTAGGGTTATGTTAAGGGATAGGGTTAGATCTAGGATTAGAACTAGGGCAAGAGTTAGAGTTAGTCTTAGTGCTAGTGGTAGGATTAGGGCTAAATTAGGGCTAGGATCAGTTCTAGGAATAGTGTAAGGTTTAAGTCTAGAGTTAGAATTAGGGTTAGATTTGGGATAAGGAATGGGGTTATAGCAAGGTTTAGAACTAGGGCGAGGAATAAAATTAGGGATAGGGCTAGAGTTAAGGTTCAGGTTAGGATCAAGGCTAGTTTTAAGGCTAGGATGAGGGCTAGCATTTGTGTTAGGTTGTGGCAAGAATTAGGGCTAGGGCTAATACCAGGTCTAGGGTTATAGTTAGGGATAGTTTAAGGTAAGATTTATGGCTAGGTCTAGTGTCAGAGTTAGGTTTAGGGTGAGGTTCAAGTTGAAAGCTAGGGGTATTATAATAGTCAGAGTCAGGTCTGGGGTTTGGGTTAGGTTGATGTTTAGGGTTATGGCTCAAATTAGCATTATGTGTGAGTTATGGTTAGGGTAATGGATAAGGTTAGGTTTAGGATTCAGGTTAAATTTAGGGCTCAGGTTAGATTTAGGGTAATGGATAGGTTTAGGGTTAGGCCTAGGGTTAGCATTAGGTTTATGGTTATCATTAGGGTAATGGATAGGGTTAGAGCTAGTGTTAGAGCTAGGGTTATGTTTAGGATTAGGGCTAGAGTTAGGGTTAGGGTATGGGTTAGGATTTGAGCTAGGTTTAGTGCTAAGAATATGGTTAGGTTTAGGATTAGTTCTAGGGTTAGGATTAGGGTTACCATTAGGGTTAAGGTAATGGACAAGTTTAGATGTTGGGTTAGGGTTAGGGTTAGGTTTAGGTTTAGAACTAGGGTTAGTGTTAAGTTTAGCATAATTGTTATAGTTTGAGTTAGAATTAGGACTATGGCAAGATTTAGGTTTATGGTTCGGTCTAGAATTAGGTTTACAGTTAGCTTTAGAGTAGATTTAGGGTTAGGGCTAGGGTTATCATGACATTTATGGTTAGGGTTAGGGTAATGGGTGGGGTTAGAGCTAAGGTGAAGTCTAGTTTTAAGTTTAGGATTAGGGCTAGGGTTATTGTTAGGCTTATCATTTTTTACTGTTAGGTTAAGGGAAAGGGTCAGGGATTGAGTACATGTTAGGGCTAGGTTGAAGCTTCAGGTTAGAATCAGGGCTATGGATAGAGTTAGAGTTAGGGTTAGGGTTAGGGCTAAGTTTAGCATTAGGTTTAGGGTTATGGTTAGGGTAATGGATAGAGTTAGAGCTAGGGTTTGGTCTATGGTTACGGTTAGGTAGGATTAGGGCTAGGATTAGGGTTAGGTTTTGGGCTAGGTTATGTTTAGGGTAAGGGCTAGGGTTTGAGCTAGTGTTAGTGATATGGCTAGGTCGAGGATTAGGTTCAGCCTTAGGTCTAGGGACAGGATTATGGTAGGTTTAGGGTTAGGGTTAATGTAAGGGCTAGGGTTATTATTAGGGTTAGGATAAGGGTTTGGGTAATGGATATGTTTAGATGTAGGTTTAGGTTTAGTGTTAGATATATTTTTAGGGTTAATGTTAAGGCTACGGTTATGTTTAGGTTTATGGTATGGGTTAGGTTTTGAGTTAGGGTTAGGGCTATAGCGAGTGTTAGGTTTAGGGTTAGGTCTATTGTTAGTTTTCAGGTTAGGGTTAGGGTTACGGTTAGATTTAAAGCTAGAGTTATCAATACAGTTAGGTGTAGGGTTAGGTAATGTGTAGGTTTAGAGCTAGGTTTAGGGATAGGGTTAAGTTCAGGTTTAGGGCTAGGGTTAGGGTTTAAAGTAAGATACAGTTCTAAATTTATATTTATGGTAAGGGTTAGGCTTTGAATAATGTTTAAGACTAAGGCTAGGGTTAGGTTTAGGATTAGGGTTAGGGCTAGGGTTAGAGTTGAGGTTATGCTTAGGGCTAGATTTAGGCCTAGAATTCACTCTAGGTTTTGTGTTAGGTTAAGGCATAGAGTTAGGGCTATGGGTAATGTAAGAGCTAGGATTATGATTAGGGAAAGTTGTACGTTTAGGTTATGGCTAGGTCTAGTGTTAGGTTTAGGTTTTTGGTTAGGGTCAGGTTTAGAGATACATTTAGTGTTAAAGGCAATGTCAGTGTTCAGGTTAGTTAGAGTTAAGGTTAAAGCCAAAATTGGGACTAGGTTTATGTCTTTGCATTAGGTTAAGGGTTATTGTTAGGGCTTAACTAGAGTTAAGTCTACATTTTGGATTAGGCTTATGTCTAGGGCTAGTGATAGGGTCTGGTTTAGGTATAAGTTTACTGGTAAGGCAAGTGTTACGGTTTGGTCTAGTGTTAGGGTCAGGTTTAGACCTAGGTTGGTGTTATGGTGAGAATAAGGGTCAGGGTTAGGGTTAAGGTTTGGGATAGGGTTAGAGCTATAATAAGGGCTAGGGTTAGGACTATTCATATGGTGAGAGGTTTCATTAGGTTGAGGATTAGGGATAGGTCTAGGGTTACCATTAGGGTTAGGGTTTGCTTAGGGATAGGGATAAGGTTAGAACAAGTGTTAGGGGTAGGGTTAGGGTTAGGGTTAAAGCTAGGTGTAGGGATCAGATTAGGGCTAGTTTTTGTGTTAGTGTTAGGGATTGGGTTACGGCAACAGGTAATGTAAGAACCAGGGTTAAAATTAAGGTTAGCTTTAGGGTTAGGGTTAGGGTAGTTCTAGTGTCAGTGTTAGCTTTAAGGTTAGAATGATATTTAGAGCTAGAATTAATTTTAGGATAGGAGTCAGGGTCAGGGTTAGTTTTAAGGTTAGGGTTAGGACTCAATTAGGGCTAGGATTAGTTTTAGGATTAGGGCTAGGATTAGTTTAGGTTAGGGCTAGTGTTAGTGTTAGGCTTAGACTTAGAGTTAGGGTTACATGGTTAATGTTATGGTTAGGGCTAGGGTTACCATTAGGGTTAGGGTAATGGGTTTAGATGTCAGGTTAAACATAGAGTTAGGTTGATTTTAGTGTTAGGTTTAGGTTTAGGATTAGGGTTAGGGTTTGAGCTAGCTTATATTTAGGGCTAAGTTTAGGTTCACTGTTAGTTCTAGGGTTAGGTTTATGTTTAGAGTTATGGTAGGTTTAGCTTTAGGTCTAGTGTTATCATTAGGGTTAAGTTTAGGGTTAGGGTATTGGGTATGGTTCAAACTAGGGTTAGGACTAGGGTTAAGGTTAGGATTAGTGCTGGGGTTAGTGTTAGGGTTAGGCCTTGGGTTAGTGTTAGGGTTAGGTTAAGTGTAAAGATTAGGGATTGAGCTAGGTTTAGGGCTAGGGTGAGGGTTAGTGTTATAGTCTGGGCTAGGGTAGGGTTAGGATTATGTTTAAGGCTAGGGTTAGCATAAGTTTTAGGGTTATGGTTAGTGTAATGGATAGAGTTAGAGCTAGCATTTGGGCTATGGTTACAGTTAGGATTAGGTCGAGAGTTAGTGTGAGGTTGAGGGTTTGGGCTAGGGTTATGTTTAGGGTAAGGTTTAGGGTTTGAGCTAGGTTTAGGGCTAGAACGAGGGTTAGGGTTAGGGTAAGGGCTAGGTTTAGGGTTAGGGTTATGCTTAGGGTTTGGTTTAGTGCTGTAATTAGGGCTAGGTTTTGTGTGAGGTTTAGGGCTAGTTTTAGGTGTATGGGTAATGTAGGAGCTAGAGTTATGGTTATGGCTCGATTAGAGTTTGTCTATTGTTAGGGTTAGTTTTGGGGTAGGATAAGGTTTAGAGTTAGGGGTTTTGTTAGGGTAAGTGTCAGGGTTCAGGTTAGGGTTAGGTTTAGGGTTAGGTCCAGAATGAGGACTAGGGTAGGTCTAGGGGTAGAGTTAGTGTTTGGTTTAGGTTAAGGGTTATTGTTAGGGCTATGGGTAGGGTTTTGGCTATATTTAGGGTTAGGTTTAGGTCTAGGTCTAGTGTTAGTGTTAGGTATAGGGTTAGGGTTACTGGTAGGGCTAGTGTTAGGTTTCAGATAAGGGTTAGGGTCAGGTTTAAGCCTAGGTATAGTGTTAGGGTCAGAATAAGGGTCAGTGTTAGATTTAGGGTTTGGGTTAAGTTTAGAGCTAGAATGAGGGCTAGGTTTAGGACTAGTAATAGAGTTAGTGTTTGGGGTATGCATAGAATTAGGGTTAGGACTAGGGTAGAAATAGGGTGAGGGTTTGACTAGGTGTAAGAAATAAGGTTAGAGCTAGGATTAGGACTAGGGATAGGGTTAAGGTTAGGGCCAGGATTAGGGTTAGGGTTAAAGCTAGGGTTAGGCTTTGGATTATGGCTAGGTTTTATGTTATGTTTAGGGCTATGGCTAATTTAAGAACTGGAGTTACAATTAGGGATAGTTTTAGGGTTAGGTTGAGGTTGAGGTCTAGTGTTAGGATTAGGTTTAGGGATAAGGTGATGTGTAGAGCTCGTGTTAGGGTTAAGATCAGAGTCAGGGTTAGTATTAGTTCTAGGGTTAGAGTTAGAACTCAAATTAGGGCTAGGGTTAGGACTAGTTGTAGTGTTAGGATTTGGTTTAGGTTAAGTTTTAGGGTAAGTGCTATGGCTCGGTTTGCCTTGAGGGCTAGGGAGAGTGTTAGGTTTAGTTTCAAATAGGTGTTAGGGGTAGAGCTAGTGTTAGGGTGTAGTTTTGGTGTGTTAGTTTTAGGGTTAGATTTAGGGTTAGTATTAGGGCCTAATTAGGGCTAGGATTAGAGCTAGTGTTAGTATTAAGGCTGAGCCTAGGTTTATGGCTAGGGTTATGGTATGGTTATGGTTAGGTATGATGTTATAGATAGCTTTAGAACTAGGGTGAGGGTTAAAATTAGGGTTAGGTCTATGGTTAGGGTTAGGTTTAGGATTAAGGCTAAGATTAGGGCTAGGATTAGGGCTAGAGTTTGTTTTAGTGTTAAGGCTTCATTAGGACTAGGGCTAATGTCAGGTCTAGGGCTATGGTCAGAGATAGTTTTAGGGTTAATATTATTAAGGTTAGGATTAGGTTTATGGATATGGTTAGGTTTAGGGTTCAGGTTAGGTTTAGGGTAATGTATAGGTTTAGGGTTAGGAATAGGTTTAGGGTTATCCTAGGGTTAGCATTAGGGTTAGGATTAGGATTAGGGTAATGGATAGGGTTACAGCTGGATTTAGGGCTAGGTTTTTGATTAGGATTAAGACTAGGGTTAGGGTTAGGTTTTGGGTAATGTCAAGGGTTAGGATTAGGGTTAGGTTTAGGGTAAGGTTTGGGGCTAGAATTAGGGTGATGTTTAGCGTTAAAGGTAGTTTTAGGGCTCTGATTAGGGATAGGTTTTGGGTTAGGTTAGGGCTAGGTTTAGAGATACAGCCAATGTAAGAACTAGGGTTATGATTTGAAGTAGTTTTAGGGTTAGAGTTAGGGCTACATCTAGAGTTAGGTTTAGGTTTAGGTTTTGAGTGATGTTTAGAGCTTGGTTTAGTGTTAGGTTCAGAGTCAGGATTAGGGTTTGTTTTAGGGTTGGGGATAGGACTTGAATTAGGGGTAGGCTTAGGACTAGTTGTAGGTTTAGGATTTGGTTTAGGTTAAGGGTTGGTGTTAGTGCTATGGCTTGTTATGTTTTAGGGCTAAGGCTAAAGGTAAGCGTAGTTTTACAATTAATTTTAGTGTTATTGCTAGTGATAGGGTGAATTTAGGCTTAGGGGTACATTTAGAGTTACGTATAATTCTAGGGCTATGGCTATGTCTAGGGTTAGGGCTAAGGTTAAGTCTAGTGTTTGGTTTACAGTAAGGGATAGGGTTAGAACTAGGAATAGAGCTAGGGCAATAGTTAGAGTTAGTCTTACAGCTAGGGTTAGGGTTAAGTTTAGGGCTAAATTAGGGCTACGAATATGTCTAGGATTGGTGTTAGGTGTAGGCCTACGGTTAGGGCTATGTCTAAGATTAGGTTTAGGGTTAGGTTTAGGGGAAGGGATGAGGTTATAGCTAAGTTTATGGCTAAGGCAATGATTAGAATTAGGTTTAGGTCTAGGGTTAGGTTTGTGTTAGAATTAAGGCTAGATTTGGGGTTAGGATGAGGGCTAGGTTTTGTGTTAGGGTTAGGGCAAGTTTTAGGGATAGGGATAATGTCAGGTTACTTATAGGGTTAAATTCATGTCTAAGTCTAATGTTAGGTTTAGGGTAAGGCCCAGGTTAAGAGTAAGGTGTATTTTTAGTGTCAAGGTCAGGTTTCAAGTTTGTGTTAAGTTAATTATTAGGGTTAAGGCTCAAAATAGTGTTAGGGTTAGAACTAGGATTAGGTTTATGGATAGGTTTAGGTTTAGGATTCAGGTTAAGATTAGGGTAATTGGTAGGGTTAGGGTTAGTGATAAGGTTAGGGTTAGGCCTAGGGTTAGCATTTGGGTTAAGAATATTGTTAGGGTAATGAATACCATTAGAGCTAGGGTTAGGGCTAGGGTTTTGGATAGGATTAGGGCTAGAGTTAGGGTTAGGACTAGGGCTAGGTTTAGGGTACATGTTAGATTTTGAGCCAGGGTTAGTGCTAGGGTGAAGGTTAGGTTTAGGATTATGTCTAGGGTTAGATTTACAGTTAAGGTTAGGGTTAGTGTTAGGGTTAGGGCTAAGGTTATCTTTAGAGTTAGGTTAATGGATAGAGTTAGATGTCGAGTTAGGGTTTGGGGTAGCTTTAGGTTTAGAGTTAGTGTTAAGATTAGGACTAAGATTATCATTTGAGTTAGGGTAATGGATAGGGTGAGATGTCGGGTTAAGGTAAGGGGTAGTTTTAGGTTTAGAGTTAGTGTTAGGGTTTGGGCTAGGGTAGTGTTAGAGTATGGGTTAGGGATTTATCTAGGGTTAAGGCTACAATGAGGGTTAGGTTTAGGGTTAGGTCTAGGATTAGGTTTACAATTAGGATTAGAACTAGGGTTATCATTACGGTTAAGGTTCGGTTTAGGGTAATGGATAATTTTAGAGATAGTATTAGGGCTAGTGTTAACATTATGATTATGGCTAGGATTATCATTAGGCTTAGGGATAGAGCTAGGGTTATGTTTAGGGTTCGGTTTTGGGTTTTATCAAGGTTTAGTTCTAAGGCAAGGGTTAGGGTTAGCATGAGAGTTAGGCTTAGGGTAATGGATAAGGTTAGGTTAGGGTTAGGGTTATGTTTTGGGCTAGATTTAGGCCTAGGATTAGGGCTAGGATTTGTGTTAGGTTTAGAGGTAGTTTTAGTGCTATGGTAACGTAAGGTTTAGCTTTACGGTTATGGCTAAGTGTAGTATTAGGTTTCAGTTTCAGTTAGGGTCAGTTTTATAGCTAGGGTTAATGTTAGTGTCAGGGTCTGTGTTTGGATTAAGGTTAGGGTTAGGGCTAGAGCCAGAATTAGGATTGGTTAGGTCTAGAGGTAAGGTTAGTGTTTTGCTTAGGTTAAGGGTTATCATTAGAGCTAGGGCAATTTTTTTGTTTAGGTCTTAGTAAAAGATATGGCTAGATTTAAGATTAGGTTTAATCTAGGGCTAGTGATAGGGTTAGGTTTAGATATAGGGTTATGGGTAGGGCTAGTGTTAGGGTTTGGTTTATGTTCAGGGTCAGAATAAGGGCCAGGGTTAGGGTTAGAATATGGGTTATGGTTATAACAAGAATGAGGGCTAAGTTTAGGACTAGTAATAGGGTTAGGTTTTGGGTTAGATTAAGAATTAGTTATAGGACTAGGGTTAGCATTAGGGTTGGGGTTTGGCTAGGGTAAAGTATAAAGTTAGAACTAGGGTTAGAGGAAGGGTTCGGGTTAGGATTAGGGATAGTGTTAGGGTTAGTGTTAGGGTGAAAGCTAGAGTTAGGTATCAGAATTGGGCTAGGTTTCGTTAGCATTAGGTTTAAGTTTATGGATAATGTATGATCTAGGGTTTGGATTAGAACTAGTTTTAGAATTAGGGTTAGGACCAGGTCTAGTGTTAGGTTAAGGTTTAGGTTTAGGGTGATGTTTAGAGGTAGGGTTAATGTTAATGCCAGAGACAGGTTTAGGGGTAGATTTAGGGTTAAGATTAGGACTCAAATTAGGGCTAGGCTTAGGGCTAGATATCAGGTTAGGTTTTGTTTTAGGTAAAAGTTTAGGGTAAGTGTATGTCTCAGTTTTGTTTTAGGGCTAAGCCTATGTGTAGGGCTAGTTTTAGGTTTAGCATTACGTTAGGGCTAGTGTTAGATTTAAGTTTAGGTGTAGAATTAGGTTAGATTTAGAGTTAGGTTTAGATCCAGGGTTAGGGCAAGGTGTAAGGTTAGGGCTAGGGTTATTCTAGGCTATGGCTAGGAATAAGGTTACGGTAAGTGATAGGGTTAGAGTTAGGGATAGGGCTAGGGCGAGAGTTATAGTTAGTTTTAAAGCTAGGATTAGGGTTAGGCTTAGGATTAGGGCTAGGGTTAGTGTTAGGGTTAGTCCTAGGGTTAAGGTTAGGGATAGGTTATGTTTTAGGGTTAGGGTTTGGATTAGGTTTAGGGTAAGCAATGGGGTTATAACAAGGTTTAGGGCTAGGGTAATGGTTAGAATTAGGGTTAGGGTTATGGTTAAGGCTAGGTTTGGGGCTAGGATGAGAGCTAGTGTTTATGTTAGTGTTAGGGCTAGGATTAGGGCTAGGGCTAATATCAGGTCTAGAGTTACAGTTAGAGATAGGTTTCGGTTTACATTTATGGTTAGGTCTAGTGTGAGGGTTAGATTTAGGGTAAGGGTCAAGTTTACAGCTATGTGTATTATTAGGGTCAGTGTTTGGCTTAAGGTTTGGTTTAGGTTAAGGTTTAGGTTTAGGGCTCGAATTAGCATTAGGGTTAGAGTTAGGGTTAGGGAAATGAATAGACTTAGAATTAGGGTTCAGGTTAGTTTTAGGGCAATGGATAGGTTTAGGGATTTGATAGGGTTAGGGTTAAGCCTAGCATTAACATTAGGTTTAGGATTATGGTTCAGGTAATGGATAAAATTAGAGTTAGGTTTAGGGCTAAGGTTATCGTTTGGATTAGGGCTAGGGTTAGGATAGTTGATATAATTAGAGCTATGGTTAGGGATATGGTTAATGTTAAGATTAGTGCTAGTGTTATGTTAGGGTTTGGGACAGGGCTAGGGTTATGTTAAGGTTAGGCTTTGAGCAAGGGTTAGGTCTAAAGCGAGGCTTAGGGTTAGGGTTAGGGCTAGGGTTAGGCTTAGGGTTACACTTAGGGCTATGTTCAGGCCTAAAATTAGGGATAAGTTTTGTGTTAGTTTAGGCCTAGGGTTAGGGCCATGGGTAATGTAAGAGCTAGAGTTATGATTAGGGCTAGTTTTAGGGTTCGGGTTATGGCTAGGTCTAGTGTTAGGATTAGGTTTTGGTTTAGGGTGAGCTTTGGAGCTCAGATTAAGTTAGGGTCAGGGCCAGTGTTCAGGTTAGAGTTAGTGTTGGGTTTAGTGCCAGAGTTAGGACTAGGTTTAGGTCTAGGGGTAGGGTTAGTGTTTGGGTTAGGTTAAGGTTTATTGTTAGGGCTAGGGATAGGTTGTTGCTCGGGTCTAGGGCTAGAGATATGGCTAGATTTAGGATTAGGTTTAAGTCTAGTGCTAATGTTAGGTTTAGGTATAAGAATATGATTACTGGTAGGGCTAATGTTAGGGTTTGGTTTTGGGTTAGGGTCAGGTTTATACCTGCAGTTAGTGTTAGGGTCAGAATAAGTTTCAGGGTTAGGGTTTGGGTTTGGGTTCAGGTTAGAGCTAGAATGAAGGTTAGGATTAGAACTAGTAATAGGGTTAGGGTTTGTGTTAGTCTCTGGGTTAGGGTTTGTGTTAGGCTCTGGAGTAGGGTTAGGACTAGGTTTAGCATTAGGTTTAGGGTTTAGCTTAAGGTAATGGATAGGGTAAAAGCTAGGGTTAGATCTAGGGTTAGGGTATGGATTAGGACTAGTTTTAGGGTTAGGGTTAAAACTAGGGTTAACGCTCGGCTTAGGGCCAGGTTTTGGGTTAGGTTGGGGCTAGGGTTAGGCCTACAACAAATGTATAAAACAGGGTTGTGATTAGGGCTACTTTTTGGGTAAGTGTTTTGGCTAGATCAAGTGTTAGGGTTAGGGTTATCGTTAGCATGATATTTAGAGCTAGGGTTAGTGTGAGGGTCAGGGTCAGTTTTTGGGTTACAGTTAGGGTTAGGGTTAAACCCAGAATTGTCACTAGAGGTAGGTCTAGGGGTAGGGTTAGTGTTTGTGTTAGATTAAGTTTTATCATTAGGGCTAGGGCTAGGTTTTTGTTTAGGTCTAGGGCTAGATATATGGCTAGATTTAGGATTAGGTTTAGGTCTAGGGCTAGTGTTAGGGTTAGGTTTAGGTATAGGTTTATTGCTAGTGCTAGTGTTAGGGTTTGGCTTAAGGTTAGGGTCAGGTTTACACATACGGTTACCTTTAGGGTTAGAATCAGTGTCAGGTTTACGTGTATTGTTTGGGATATGGTTAGAGCTAAATTAGGGCTAGGGTTAAGACTAGTAATAGGGTGAGGGTTTGGGTTAGGCTAAGGATTAGGGTTAGGCCTAGGATTAGCATTTGGGTTAGGGTTAGGTTAGGGTAAGGGATAGGATTAGAGCTAGGATTAGGGCAATGTTTAGGGTTAGGATTATGGCTAGTGTTCGGTTTAGGTTTAGGGTTAAAGCTAGGGTTAAGTCTTGCATTAAGGAGAGGTTTTGGTTAGAGTTAGGGACAGTTTTAGAGTTATGGCCAATGTATGGATGAGGGTTACGATTTGGGCTATTTGTCAGATTAGGATTAGGACTACGTCTAGTGGTAGAGTTAGGTGTAACCTTTAGAGCTAGTGTTATTGTTAGGGTCAAATTCAAGGTTAGAGTAATTTTAGGGTTAGGGTTTGGACACGAATTAGGCTAGGGTTAGGGCTAGGAGTAGGATTAGGTTGTGGTTTAGGTTAACTTTTAAAGTTAGGGCTATGGCTCAGTTTTGTTTTAGGGCTAGGGTATGGTTTGGGCTAGTTTTAAGCTTAGCATTAGGATTAGGGCTATTGTTAGGTTTAGGGTTAAAGTTAGATTTTGATTTCAGATTAAATCTAGGGTTAGGTCTAGGGCTAAAGATAGGGCTACTCTTAGGTCTTGGTTTATGGCTAGGACTAGGATTATGGTAAAGGATAGGTTTAGAACTAGGAATAGGGGTAGGGTGAGAGTGAGAGTTAGTCTTATGGCTAAGCTTAGTGTTGAGTTAGGTATAGGCCTTAATTAGGGCTAGAAATAGGGCTAGGTTTATGCTTATGTTTAGGCCTAGGGTTAGTTTTAGGCTTAGGGTTATGTTTCTTGTAAAGGATGGTGTTAGAGCTATGGATAGGGCTAGGTGAAGGTTAGAATTAGGGTTAGGGATAGGGGTTCATTAGAGTTATGATTAAGGCTAGGTTTAGGGCTAGGAAGAGGGCAAGGTTTGTGTTAGGGATAGGGCTAGGATTAGTGTTAGGGCGAATGTCAGATCTAGGGTTATGGTTAGAGATAGTTTTAGGTTAGGTTTATGGCTATATTTAGTGTAAGTGTTAGGTTTCGGGTAGGGGTAAAATTTAGAGCTAGGGGTATTATTAGGGTCAGGGTCAGGTTTAGGGTTTTGTTTAGGTTAGGGTTTAGGGTTAGGGCTCAAATTAGCATTAGGGTTTGTGTTAGGGTAATGATAGGGTTTGGTATAGGGTTCAGGTTAGATTTAGCATAATGGATAGGGTTACGGTTAGGGATAGGGTTAGAATTAGACCTAGTGTTAGCATTATAATTAGGGTTATGTTTAGGGTAATTGATAGGGTTAGAGCTAAATTTAGGTCTAGGGTTATGGATAGGATTAGGGCTAGGATTAGGATTAGGGTTACAGATTTGTTTTGTGTGAAGTTTAGAGCTAGAATTTGCTAGGGCAAATGCAGGTCTAGGATTTGGCTAGCGATAGTTTTAGGGTTAGGTTTATGTCTAGGTCTAGTATAAGGGTTAGGTTTAGGGGTAGGGTCAGGGTTAGAGCTAAGTATATTATCATGGGAAGGGGCAGAGTTAAGGTTTGGGTTGGGTAAAGGTTTAGGATTAGGTCTTGAATTAGCTTTAGGGTTAGAGTTAGAATAATGATAGGATTAGGTTTAGGGTTCAGGTTAGGTTTAGGTTAATGAAATAGTTTAGGGTTAGGGATAAGTTCAGGTTTAGGCCTAGGGTTACCATTAGAGTTATGGTTATGGTTAGGGTAATGGATAGGGTTAGAGCTAGTGATAGGGCTAGGGTTATGGTTAGAATTCTGGCTAGGGTTAGGGTAAAGTTTAGGGCTATATTCTCGTTTAGGGTTAGGTTTAAGATTAGGTATAAAGCTAGGGTTAAGGCTCAGATTAGGGCTTGGTTTTGGGTTTGGTTATGGCTAGGATTATGGCTCTGGTAATGTACGAACTAGTGTTGCAATTAGTGCTAGTTTTAGGGTTAGTTTTAGGGCTAGGTCTAGTGTTACATATAGGTTTAATGTTAGAGTGATGTTTAGAGCAAGGATTATTGTTAGGGTTAGTGTCAGAGTCAGGGTTAGTTTTAGGGTTAGGGTTAGAATTCGAATTAGGGCTAAAGGTCGTACTAGTTTTACAGTTAGGTTTTGGTTTAGGTTATGGTTTAGGGATATATGTTGGTTTTAGGGCTAGGGCTACGGTTACAGCTAGATTATGGATTAGCATCAGGGTTAGGGCCAGTGTTAGGTTGAGGTTTAGGCTTAGGTTTGGGGTTAGATTTTGAGGTAGGGTTAGATCTAGTGTTAGGGCTAGGGCTAGGGTTAGCGTGAGGGTTAGGGTTATGGTAACTAATATGGTTAGAACTAGTGATACAGCTAGGGCGAGAATTGCAGTTAATCATAGTATTAGTCTTAGTATTAGGGCTTAGGATAGGGCTATATTAGGGGTAGAATTAAGGCTAGGGTTAAGGCTAAATTGGGGCTTGGATTAGAGCTAGGGTTATTGTTAGAGTTGGGGCTAAATTATGGCTAGGATTAGGGCTAGATTTAGGGTTAGGGTTAGAGCTAAATTAGGGTTTAGGATTAGGGGTAGGGTTAGGGTTAGGGTTAGGGCTACATTAGGGCTAGTATTAAGGCTAGGGTTAGTGTTAGGGTTAAACTAAGGGGTTGGGCTAGAGTTAGGGATAGCATTGGTGTTAAGGTTAAGTTTACGGGAATGGGTGTGGTTACAGCTAGCTTTAGGGATAGGGTGAGATTTAGAATTAGGATTTGGCATAGGGTTATGTTTCAGTTTAGGATTAAGGCTAGGTTTAGGACTAAGTTAAGGGCTAGGTTTTCTGTTAGGGTTATGGCTAGAACCAGGTCTAGGGCTAATATCAGGTCTAGAGTTAATGTTAAAAATAGTTTTAGTGTTAGTTTATGGTTAGGTCTAGTGTAAGAGTTAGGTTTAGGGTAAAGATCAGCTTTAGGGCTAGGGTTATTATTAGGGTTTGGATCAGGGTCAAGGTTAGCATTTGGTCTAGCTAAAGGTTTAGTGTTAAGGCTCGAATTTGTATTAGGGTTAGGTTTAAAATTAGGCTAATGGATAGGGTTTAGTTTAGGTTTCAGTTAAGTTTTAGGTTAATGGATGAGTTAGGTTCAGCAATCGGGTTAGGGTTACCATTAGGGTTAAGGTTACATTTAGTGTAATGGATAGGTTTAGAGTTAAGGTTAGGGCTAGCTTATGGTTTGGATTAAATCTAGGATTAGGGTTAGGTTTAGTGATAGGACTAGGATGTGATTAGGGGTAAGTTTTAGGGTTAGGGTAAATGTTAGTTTTAGTGCTAGGATTATGGTTAAGTTAGGGTAAGGGTTAGTGTTTGAGCTAGAGCTAGGTTTAGGTTTAGGTCTAGGTTTACATTTAAGGTTAGAATTAGGTTTAGTGTTAGGGATAGGGTTTTAATTAGGGTTAGGGTGAGATTTAGGGTAATGGTTATCATTAGAGCTAAAGTTCAGGCTAGCTTTAAAGTTAGGATTAGGGCTAGGGTTAGGGTTAGGGTTTAAGATAGAGGTAGGGTTATGTTTAGTGTAAAGGTTAGGCTTTGAGCTAGGGTTAGGTATAAGGCGAGGCTTAGGTTAGAGCCAGGTTTAGGGCTAGGGTTAGCCTGAGGGTTATGATTAGAGCTAAGTTTAGGCCTAGGATTAGGCCTAGGTTTTGTGTTAGGTTTGGGGCTAGGGTTAGGACTATCTAAGAGCTAGGGTTATGTGTAGGGCTAGTTTTAGGGTTAGGGTTATGGCTACGTCCAGTGTTAGGTCTAGGTTTTGGGTTACTGTCAGGTTTAAAGCTAGGTTCAGTGTTAGAATCAGGGTCAGTTTGGGGATAGGGTTTGGGTTAGGGTTAGATCCAGAATTAGGACTAGGTTTAGGTCTAGGGGTAGCATAAGTGTTTGGTTTAGGCTAAGGGTTATTTTTAGGGCTAGTACTAGGTTTTTGTTTAGGTCTAGGGCTAGAGTTATAGCTATATTTAGGATTAGCTTTGGCTGTAGTTCTAGTGTTAGGCTTAGGTATAGGTATAGGGTTACCAATAGGCCTAGTATTAGGGTTTGGTTTAGAGTTAGGGTCAGGTTTAGACCTAGGGTTACTGTTAGGTTCAGATGAGGGTCAGGGTTAGGTTTAGAGGTAGAATGAGGGCTAGGGTTAAGACTAGTATTATGGTTAGAGTTTAAGTTAGCCTAAGGATTAGGATTAGGACTAGGGTTAGCATTTGGGTTAGCGTTGGCTTAGTGTAAGGAATAGAGGTAGAGGTAGGGTTAGGGCTAGTGTTAGGGTTAAGGTTAAGCCTAGTATTAGGGTTAAAGCTAGATTTAGGGCTTGGATTAGGGGTAGAATTTGTGTTAGGGTTAGGGCTACTGTTAGGACAATGACTAATGTATGAACTAGGGTTATATTTAAGGCTAGATTTAGGGTTAGGATAAGGCTAGATATAGTGTTAGGGTTAATTTAAGATTAGGGTGATGTTTAGAGCTAGGATTAGTGTTAGGTTCAGTGTCAGGGTCAGGGTTAGTTTTAGAGTTAGTTTTAGGGTTAGTTGTAGGGTTAGGGTTTGATTTAGGTTAAGGTTTAGGATAGGTCTATGGCTTGGTTTTGGTTTATGGCTAGGGCTAGGGAATGTTTTAGGATTAGCGTTATGGTTAAGGGTAGTGTTAGTGTTTGGTTTAGACTTAGATCTAGGATTAGGATTAAGGCTAAGAATAGAACTAGGGCTAGGGCCAGGACAAGAGTTAGAGTTAGTCTTATTGCTAGGTTTAGGGTTAGGATAGAATTAAATAAAGGCTAGGATTAGCACTAGGCTAATTATGGCTAGGGCTAATTTCAGGTCTAGTGTTATGGTTAAATAGTTTAAGGGTTAGAATTATGGCTACGTCTAGTGTAAGGGTTAGCTTTAGTGTTAGGGTCAGATTTAGAGCTAAGGGTATTATTAGGGTAAGGGTCGTGATTAGTGTTTTGGATAAGTTAAAGTTTAATGTTAGGGCTCGGATTAGCATTAGAGTTAGGATTAAGGTAATGATAGTGTTAGGTTTATATTTCAGGTTAGGTTTAGGGTAATGGATAGGGTTAGGATTAGGGATACGGTTAGGTTTAGGCCAGGTTTAGCATTAGGATTAGGGTTATGGTTAGGGTAATGGATAGGGTTAGAGCTAGGGGTATGGCTAGGATTATTGTTATGATTATTGATAGGGTTAGGCTTAGGGTTAGAGTTAGGATTAAATCTAGTATTACAGCTAGGATTATAGTTAAGGTTAGTGATAGGGTTAGGGTTAGGGGTAAATCTAGGGATAGTGCTCAGAATAAGGCTAGATTTGGGGTTAAGTTAAGGCTAGGTTTAGGGTAATGACTAATGTAAGTACCAGGGTTGCAATTAGGGCTAATTTTAGGGTTAGGGTTAAGGCTCGGTCTATTGTTAGGTTTAGGTATAGGGTAAGAATGGTGTTTCGAGCTAGGGTTAGTGTTAAAGGTCAGAGTCAGGGTCAGGGTTAGTTTTAGGGTTTGGCTTAAAACTCTAATTAGGGCTAGAGTTATGGCTAATTGTAGGGTTAGGGATTAGTTTATATTAAGGGTTAGGGTTAGGTCTATGGCTTGGTTTTGTTTTAGAGCTAGGGTTAGTGCTAGTTTTATGATTGACCTTAGGGTTAGGGCTAGGGTTAGGTTTAGGTTTAGGCTAAGAGTTAGGGCTATATTTAGAGTTAGGGTTAGATCTATGATTGCTGCTAGGCCTATGAATAGGGCTAGTTCTAGACCTATGGTTTTGGCTAGGATTAGGGTTCCAGTAAAGTATAGGGTTAGGAATAAGGTGAGAGTTACAGTTAGTCTTTGAACTAGGGTTAGGGTTAAGTTTAGGGATAGGGCTAAATTAGGTCAAAAGTTAGGGCTTAAATTAGCACTAGGGTTAGGGTTAGGGTAATGATTGGATTAGGTCTAGGGTTCAAGGTAGGTTTAAGGTAATTGATGAGTTTGGGGATAGCAATATGTTTAGGATTAGGCCTAGAGTTAGCATTAGGGTAAGGTTCTTATTTAGGGTAATGATACAGTTAGACTTAAGGTTAGGGCTAGGGTTATGGTTAGGATTATTAGGTCTTGATTTAGGGTTAGTGTGAGAGTTAGATCTAGGGTTTGGTTAAGGTTATGTTTAGTGTAAGGGTTAGGTTCTGAGTTATGGTTAGGGCTAGGATGAGAGTTAGGTTCAGGATTAGGTCTAGGGTTAGGATTATGGTAGGTTTTGTGTTAGGGTTAGGGTTAGGATTAGACCTAGAATTAGTTGTAGGTCAGTAAATGGATCAGGGTAAGTGTTAGGGTTTTGGATAGGGTTAGATCAAGAATGAGGACAAGGGTAAGGGCTATTACTAGGGTTAGTGTTTTGGTTAGCCTAACAATTAGTGATAGGTCTAGGGTTAACCTTAGGTTTAGGGTTTTGCTTAGGGTAAGGGATTGGCTTAGAGCTAGGGTCAGGGCTGTGGTTATGGTTAGAGTTAGGGTTAAAGCTAGATTTAGGGCTCGGATTAGGCCTAGGTCTTGTGTTAGGTTTAGGGCTAGGTTTAGGGCAATGGCTTATGTAAGAAATAGAGTTACCATTATGGTTAGTTTTTGTGTTAGGGTATGGGTTAGGTTTAGTATTAGGGTTAGGTTTAAGGTTAGGGTAATATTTATAGCTAGGTTCGTGTTAAGATAGGAATCAGGGTAAGGATTAGTTTTAGGGTTAGAGTTAGAACTCGAATTAGGGCTAGGGTTGCTATTAGGGTTCAGTTAAAGGTGAGGGCGGTGTTTAGAGCTAGGATGAGTGTTAACATATGAATCAGGGTCAGGGTTGGTTTTAAGGTTAGGGTTAGGACTCGAACAAGGGCTAGGGTTAAGTCTAGTTGTAGTGTTAGGGTTTGGTTTAAGTTAAGGTTTAGGGTTAGGGTTTATGCTCAGTTTTGTTTTAGTCCTAGGGTTAGGGTTAGGGCTAGTGTCCGAGTTAGGCTTAGGCTTAGTGTTAGGGTTAAATTTGGAATTAGGTTTAGATCTAGGGTTAGGGCTAGAACTAAGGATAGGGCAAGGGTTATGGCTAGGTTTAGGGTTATGGTAAGGAATAGAGTTAGAATGAGAGATAGAGCTAGGGTGAGAGTTAGTATTAGGGCTAGGGTTAGGGTTAGGGTTAGATATAGGGCTAGGTTTAGTGTTTAGTTTAAGCCTAGTGTTAGGGTTAGGGTTACGTTTAGGGTTAGGGTTAGGTTTAGGGGTTAGAATTAGAGTTTAGAGTTTAGGTTTAGAGTTAGGGCAAATTTGGGGGTAAGAGATGGCTTTATAGCTAGGTTTAGAGGTAGGGTGAGGTTTATAATTAGGATTAGGGCTGTGGTTAGGGTTTGGGTTATGATTAAGGCTAGGTTTATGTCTAGGATGAGGGCTAGGGTTTTGTTTTAGGTTTATGGCTAGGATTAGTGCTAGGGCTAATTTTAAGTCCAAAATTATGGTTAAAGATAGTTTTAGGATTAGGATTATGGGTATGTCTAGTGTAAGGTTAGGTTTAGGGTTAGCATCAGGTTTAGAGCTAGGGCTATAATTAGGGTCAAGTTCTGGGGTAGGGTTCCGGATAGGTTAAGTTTTAAAGTTAGTGCTCAAATTAGCATTAGGGTTATGGTTATGGTTATGGTAATGGATAGAGTTATAAATCAGTTTAGGGCTAAGGTTATGGTTATGATTAGGGCTAGGTTTTGGGTGAAGTTAGTGCTAGGGGTAGGGTTACAGGTAATGTAAGTACTAGGGTTATGATTATGGCTAATTTTAGTGTTTCAGGGCTAGGTTTACTATTAGGTTTAAGTTTAGGGTTAGGGTGATTTTTAGACCTCGCGTTAGTATTATGGTCAGAGTAAGGGTCAGGGTTAATTTAGGGTTTGGCTTAAAACTCAAATTAGTGCTGGGGTTAGGGCTAGCTTTAGGATTAGGGCTTGATTTAGGTTAAGGGTAAGGGTAAGAGCTTTGACTCAGTTTGGTTTTTGGGCTAGGGTTAGTTTTAGTGAAATTTTAGGATTGGTGTTAGGGTTAGGGCTAGTCTTAGATTTAGGCTTAGGCTTCGGTTTAGGGTTAAATTTAGAGTTAGGTTTTTATCTAAGGTTAGTGCTAGGGCTAAGGATAGGGCAAGGGTTAGGATTGTGATTTGGGATAGGGTTAGTTTTATGGGAAGGGATAGGATTAGTACGAGTGATAGGGCCAATATGAGAGTTAGGATTATTCTTAGGGCTAGGGTTAGGGTTAGGTTTAGGAATATGGCTAAATTACGGCTAGGGTTAGTGTTAGGGCTAGGGTTAGAGCTAGTTTTAGAATTAGCATCAGGTTTAGGGCTAGTTTGAGGCTTAGGCATTTAGTTAGGATTAGATTTAAAGTTAGTTTTCCATCTAGTGTTAAAACTAGGGCTAAGGATAGGGCAATTGTGACAACAAGGGTTAGGGTTAGAGTTAGGGTTACGTTTAAGGTAAGGGATGTGGTTTTGGCTAGGTTTAGGGCTAGGGCAAGGGTTCGTATTAGGGTTAGGGCTTAGTTAGTGTTAGGGTTATGATTAAGGCTAGGTTTATGGCTAGGATGAGGTTTAGGGTTTGTGTTAGTGTTAGATATAGTATTAGGTCTAGGGCTAATGTCAGGTCTAGGGTTACAGTTAGTTCTATATTTAGTATTAGGTTTATGGCTTGGTACAGTGTAAGGATTAGGTTTAGGATGAGATTCAAGTTTATATCTAGGGTTATTTTTAGAATCAGGGTCAGGTTTAGGGTTTGGGTTAGGTTAGAGTTTAAGTTTAGGGTGATGACAGGGTTAGTTTTAGGGTTGAGGTTTGGTTTAGTGTAATGGATAGGGTTAGGGTTAGGCCTAGGGTTAGCTTAAGGGTTCGGTTTATCATTAGGGTAATGAATAGGTTTAGACCTAAGGTTAGGGTTAGGGTTATGTATAGGATTAGGGCTAGTTTTGGGTTAGGGTTTGGTTTAAGTTTAGGGTTAAAGCTAGGTTCAGGACTCGGATTAAGGCTAGGTTTTGGTTAGGTTAGGGCTACGGTTAAGGCTACAGCTAATGTATGAAGTAGCGTTATGATTAGCACTAGTTATAGGGTGAGAGTTAGAGCTAGGTCTAGTGTTTGGTTGAGGTTTTCAGTGATGATGATGTTTAGAGCCAGGGTTAGTGTTAGGATCAGGGTCAGGGTCAGGGTTAGTTTTCAGATTAGGTTTAGGCCTAGAATTAGGGATATGGTTAGGGCTAGGTGTAGGGTTAGGGTTTGGTTTATGTTAAGGGTTAGGGTTATGGCTATGACTCAGTTTTGTTTTAAAAGTAGAGCTAGGGTTAGAGCTAGTTTTAGGATTCACATTAGTGTTAGGGCTAGTGTTAAGTTTAAGTTTAGGCTTAGGGTTAGGGTTAGATGTATGGTTAGGGTTAGATCTAGGGTTATTGCCAGGGCTATGAATAGGGCTAGGTTTACACCAAGGATTAGGACTAGTGTTAGAGTTCTAGTAAGTGATAGAGTTAGAAGTAGGGTTGGGGTTAGGGTGAGAGTTAGAGTTAGTCTTTGGTCCAGAGTTAGGATTAGGGTTAGGGATAGGGCTAAATTAGGGCTAAGATTAAGGCTAGAGTTAGTGTTAGGGTTAGGCCTAGGGTTTGGGTTAGGGATAAAATTAAGGCTATGTTTTGGGCTACGATAAGGGCTAGGGTTTGTGTTAGGGTTAGGGCTAGGATTAATGCTAGGGTTAATATCAAGTCTATGATAAGGTTAGAAATAGTTTTAGGGTTAGGTTTATGGCTAGGTTTAGTGTAAGAATTATGTTGGGTAAGAGTCAGGTTTAGAGCTAGGGAAATTATTAGGGTCACTTTCAGTGTTAGGGTTTAGATTTAAGGTTAGGTTAGGGCTCAAATTAGCATTAAGGTTAGGGTTAGCATAATTATTGGGTTAGGTTTTGGGTTCAGGGTAGGTTTAGGGTAATTTATAGGTTTAGGGAAGGTGATAGGGTTAGGGTTAAGCCAAAGGTTAACATTATGGTAAGGGTTATTTTTAGGGTAATGAATATAGTTAGAGTTAAGGTTAGGGCTAGGGTTATGGTTAGGATTAGGTCTTGTGTTATGGTTAAAGTAAGGGTTAGAACTGGGATTAGTTTTAGGGTTATGTTTAGCATAAGGGTTAGGTTCTGAGTTATGATTAGGTCTAGGCTTAGAGTTAGGTTCAGATTTAGATCTAGGGATAGGATTATGGTAAAATTGGGGTTAGGGTTGGGGTTAGGGTTAGACCTTGGTTTAGTGTTAGGGTCAGAATAAGGGTCAGGGTTAAGGTTAGTGTTTGCGGTAGTGTTAGAGCTAAAATAAAGGCTAGGGTTAGGACTATTAATAGGGTTAGGGTTTTGGTTAGTCTAAGGACTAAGGGTAGGTCTAGGGTTACTCTTATGTTTAGTGTTTCACTTAGGATAAGGGATTGATTTAGATCTAGGGTTAGGGCTATGTTCAGGGTTAGAGTTATAGTTAAAGGTAGGTTTATGGCTCAGTTTAGGACTAGTTTTTGTGTTAGGGTTTGGGCTAGGATTAGGGTAATGTAAGAACTGGGGTTACCATTAGGGTTAGTTTTAGGGTTAGGGTTGGGTGTTGAATTGTAGGGTTAGGTTTAAGGTTAGAGTAATATTTATAGCTACGGTTCTTGTTAGGATAGGAGTTAGGGTCATGGTTAGTTTTATAGTTAGCGTTAAGACTCAAATTGGGGTCATTGTTAATTTTACTGTTCGGTTTGAGTTTAGGGTGGTGTTTAGAGCTAAGGTGAGTGTTAGGATATGAGTCAGGGTCAGGATTAGTTTTAAGGTGAGGCTTATGACTTGATTTAGGGCTAAGTTTGGGTCTAGGTGTAGTGGTAGTGCTTGGTTTAAGTTAAAGGTTTAGGGTTAGGCATATTTTTCAGTTTTGGTTCACTGCTAGGATTAGGGTTAGGGCTAGTTTTACGATTAGCTTTAGGGTTAGGGCTAGTGCTAGAGTTAGGCTTAAGGTTAAATTTAGTGTTAGGGTCAAGGCTGGGACTAACTTTAAGGCAAGTGCTAGGGCTAGTGTTAGGTTTACAGTAGCAGATAGGGATAGAACTAGGGATAGGGCTAGGGCAAGAATTAGAGTTAGTCTTAGGGCTAGGGTTTGTATTGGGTTAGAGATAGAGCTAAATAAGGGCTAGGATTAGGGCTAGGTTTTGTGTTTAGCTTAAACCTAGGGTTAGGGTTAGGGTTAGGTTTAAATTTAGGGTAATGGATGACATTATAGCTAGGTTTAGAGGTAGGGTGAGGGTTAGAATTAGGGTTAGGTATAGGGCTAGAGTTAAGATTATGATTAAGGCTAGGTTTAGGTCTAGGATGAGGGCTAGGTGTGTTTTTAGGGTTAGGGCTAGGGTTAGGGCTAGGATTAGTGCTAGGGGTAATTTCAAGTCCAGAATTATGGTTAAAGATAGTTTTAGGATTAGGTTTATGGCTACATCTAGGCTAAGGGTTAGGTGTTGGGTTATGGTCAAGTTTAGAGCTAGGGGTATAATTAGGGTCAAGGTCTGGGTTAGGGTTTGGGATAGGTTAAGTTTTCAAGGTCGGGCTTGAATTAGTTTTGGGATTAGTTTTAGGGTAATGATAGGGTTAGGTTTAGGGTAATGGAAGTGTTAGGATTCAGGATAGGGTTAGGTTTATGCCTAGGGTTATCATTATGGTAAGGGTTATGGTTATGGTAATGGATAGAGTAAGAGATCAGTTTAAGGTCAGAGTTATGGTTACAATTATGGATAGTGTTAGGGTTAGGTTAGGTTTAAAGCTAGGATTAGAGCTTGGATTAGGGCTAGGGTTTGGGTTATCTTAGGGCTAGGCTTAGGATTACAGTTAATGTAAGTACTAGGTTTACAATTAGTGCTAGTTTTAGGATTTTAGTGCTATCTTTAGTGTGAGTGTTAGGTTTAGGGTTAGGGTGATGTTTAGAGCTAGAAGTGTTAGGGTCAGTGTCAGGTTGAGGGTTAGTTTTTGGGTTTGGCTTCCAACTCAAATTAGGGCTAGGGTTAGGTCAAGGTGTAAGGTTAGGGTTTGGTTTAGGTTAATGGTTAGGGTTAGAGCTATGGCTCAGTTTTGTTTTAGGGATAGGACTAGTTTTAGGGCTTGTTATAGGATTAGTATTATGGTTTGGGCTAGTGTTAGGGGTAGGCTTAGGCTTCGTATTAGGACTAGATTTAGAGTTACATTTTGCCTAAGGTTAGTGCTAGGGATAAGGATAGGACAAGGTTTAGTACTAGGGTTAGGGCTAGGGTTAGGTTTATGGTAAGGGACAGCGTTAGAAAGAGTGATAGGGCTAGTGTGAGAGTTAGAGTTAGTCTTAGGGCTAGAACTAGTGTTAGGTTTACAGATAGGGCTAAATTACGACTAGGGGTATGTTAGGGCTATGGTTAGGGCTAGTTTTAGGATTAGGCTTAGAAATTGAGATAGAGTTAGATTTAGAGTTAGGTTTTGATCTAGGGTTAGTGCTAGGGCTAAGAATAAGGCAAGGGTTATCATTAGGGTTAGGGTTAGAGTTAGGGTATAGTTTAGGCTAAGGATGTGGTTATACCTAGGTTTAGGGCAATGTGAAGGTTAGTATTAGGGTTAGAACTAGGGTTAGGTTTAGGATTATAATTAAGGCTATGTTTAGGGCTACAATGAGTACTAGGTTTTGTTTTAGGGTTAGGGATAATATTAGGGCTATGGCTAATGTCAGGTCTAGGGTTATAGTTAGGGATAGATTTAGTGTTAGGTTTATGGCTTGGTCCAGTGTGAGGGTTAGGTTTTTGGTTAGGGTCAGGTTTAGATCTAGGGTTATTTTTAGAATCAGGATCAGGATTAGGGTTTGGGTTAAGTTAGTGTTTAGGTTCAGGGCTCGAATTAGTGTTAGATTTAGGGTTAGGGTAATGACAGTGTTAGGTTTAGGGTTTAGGTTTGGTTTATTGTAATTATAGGGTTAGGTTTAGGCCTAGGGTTATCAGAAGGGTTAGGGTTATTGTTAGGGTAATGGATAGGCTTAGCCCTAAGTTTAGGGCTGGGGTTATTTACAGGATTAAAGATAATATTTGGGTGAGGGTTAGGTTTAAGTTTAGGGTTAAAGCTAGGTTTAGGACTCGGATTATGGCTAGGTTTTTGATTAGCTAGGGTATGAAGTAGGTTGATGATTATAGCTTGTTATAGAGTTAGAGTTAGGTCTAGGTCTAGTGTTAAGGTTAGGTTTACGATGATGATGATTTTTAGAGCCAGAGTTACTGTTAGGGTCAGTGTCAGGGTCAGGGTTAGTTTTCGTGTTAGGGTTAGACTATAATTAGGGATAGAGTTAGAGCTAGGTGTAGGGTTAGGGATTGGGTTAGGATAAGGGCTAAGGTTAGGGCTATGACACGGTTTTGTTTTAGTGCTAGGGGTAGGGTTAGGGCTAGTTTTAAGGTTAGCCTTAGGGTTAGGGCTAGTGTATGTGTGTGATTTAGGCTTAGATTAAGGATTAGGGATAAGAGTAGAATTATGTTTAGATTTAGTCTTAGGTTTAGGATTAAATTTAGAGTTAGGTTTAGATCTTGGTTTTGAGATAGGGCTAAGAATAGGGCTAGGGTAGGGCTACATTTAGGGCTAGGTGTATGGTTATGGTAAGGGATAAGGTTAGAACTAGGTATAGAGCTAGTGTGAAAGTTAGAGTTAGTCTTAGGGCTAGGGTTAGTGTTAGGGATAGGGCTAAATTAGGGCTTGGATTAGGGCTAGGGTTAGTGTTAGGGTTAGGCCTAGGGTTAGGGCTAGTGTTAGTGTTAGGTTTAGGGTAAGGGATGGAATTATAGCTACTTTTAGGACTAGGGTGAGATTTAGGGTTAATGTTAGGGCTAACGTTAGGGTTAGGGTTATGATTAAGGCGAGGTTCATGGATAGGATGTGGGCTAAGTTTTATATTAAGGTTAGGGTTAGGATTAGGTCTAGGGCTAATGTCAGGTCTAGGGTATGGTTAGGGATAATTTTAGGTTTAGGTTTATGGCTAGGTCTATTGTAAAGTTTAAGTTTCTTGTTAGGGTCAGGTTTAGAGCTATGGGTATTATTAGAGTCAGGGTCAAGGTTAGGGTTTGGATTAGGTTAAGGTTTAGGTTTATGGGCTCAAATTAGTCTTATGTTTAGGGATCAGGTAATGACACAGTTAGGTTTAGGGTTCAGGTTAGGTGTAGATTAATGGACAGGGTTAAGGCTAGTGCTACGATTAGGGTTCCGCCTAGAGTTAGAATAAGGATTATAGTTATCTTAGGGTAATGAATAGGGCTAGAGCTAGTGTTAGGGCTAGGGTGATGGTTAGGATTAGATATAGGGTTAGGCTTAAGGTTATGGTTAGGGCTAGGGTTATTGTTAGGGTTATCTTTAGTGTTAAAGCTAGGGTAGGGTTTGAATTAGGGCTAGCTTTTGTGATAGGTTAAGGCTATGGCTAATGTAAGAACTAGTGTAATGATTAGGACTAGTTTTATGGTAAATGCTTGGGCTAGGTGTAGTTTTAGGGTTAGGGTGAAGTTTAGAGCTAGGGTTAGTGTTAGTGTCAGGGACAGTGTTTGGGTAGTGTAATGGTTAGGGTTAAAGCCAGAATTAGGACTAGGGTTAGGTCTAGAGGTAGGGTTAGAGTTTGGGTTAGGTTAAGGGTTATCGTTAAGGTTAGGTCTAGTTTGTCTTTAGGTCTAAAGCTATAGTTATGGGTAGATTTAGGATTAGGTTTAGGTCTAGGGCTAGTGTTAAGGTTAGGTTTAGTTATAAGGTTACCAGTAGGGCTAGTGTTAGGTTTCAGTTTAGGGTTAGGGTTAGATTTAGACCTAAGATTAGTGTTTGGGTCAGAATAATGGTCAGGGATAGGGTTAGGGTTTAGGTTATGGATATATCTAGAATAAAGGCTAAAGTTAGGACTAGTTATAGACTTAGGGTTTTGGTTAGGTTAAGGATAAGTGCTAAGAATATGGTTAGCATTAGGGTGAGGGTTTTGCTTAGGGTAAGGGATAGGGTTAGAGCTAGGCTTAGGACCAGGTTTAGGTTAGGTATAGGGTTAAATGTAGTGTTAGGGCTTGGATTAGGGCTAGTTTTATATTAGGGTTAGGGCTAGTGTTATGGTTACGGCTATTGTAAGAACTAGGGTTACAATTAGTGTTAGTTTTAGGGTTAGGTTTAGGGCTAGGTCTAGTGTTAGAGTTAGGTAGAAAGTTAGGGTGATATTTAGAGCTAGGTTTAGTGTTTGGATATGAGTCAGGGTCATGGTTATGTTTAGGGGTAGGGTTAGGTTTCAAATTAAGGATAGAGTTAGGGCTGGTGTATGGTTACGGTTTGGTCTAGGGTAAGGATTAGTGTTAGGGTTGTGGCTCGGTATTGTTTTAGGGCTAGGGCTAGGGATAGGGCTAATTTTAGGATTAGCATTAGGGTTAGAGCTAGTTTCAGGGTTAGGCTGAGGCATCAGTTTAGGGTCAGTTTTAGAGATTGGTTTCAATATAGAGTTAGTACTAGGGCTAACGATAGTGCAAGGGTTATGACTAGGGTTAGAGCTTGGGTTAGGGTTACTGTAATGGATAGGATTAAAAGTAGGGATAAGTCTTGTGTGAGAATTACAATTAGTCTTAATTCTAGGGTTAGGGTTAGGGTTAGGAATAGGGCTAAATTAGGGCTAGGATAAGGGCTAGATTTAGTGTTAGGGTTAGGGCTAGAGTTAACGTTATGGTTAGGACTAGGGCTAGTTTTAGTGTTAGGGTAAGGGTTAGGGATTAAGCTATGGTTAGGGGTAGAGTGAGTGTTAGGTTTAGTGTTATGTCTGGGTTAGGGTTATGGTTATGGTTAGGGTTAGGGTTGCGGTTAGGGCTAGGGTTTTCATTAGGTTTCAGGTTAGGTTTAGAGTAATATATTGGATTAGATGTAAGGATGGATTTAGGGTTAAGTTTAGGTTATGGTTAAATTTATGTTTAGGGATAGGTTTAGTTTTGATTTATGGTAAGGGTTACGGTTAAGTCTATGGCAAGGGTTAGGTTTAGGGTTAGGTCGGGTTTTAGGTTTATGATTAGTGTCAGGGATAGGGTTAGGTTTAGGGCTAGGGTTATTATTAGGGTTGGGGTAGGGTTAGGGTAATGTTAAGGTTAGAGCTAGTGTTAGTACTAGGGTTAAGGTTAGAATAAGTCTAAGGCTAGGTTTAGGTTTAGGAATAGGGTTAGGGTTATGTTTAGGCTAAGGGTTAGGCTTTTAGCTAGGGTTAGGTGTAAGGCAAGTGTTAGGGTTAGGGCTACATTTAGGATTATGGTTATGCTTAGGGTAGGTTTAAGCCTCAAATTAGGGCTAGGTTTTGTGTTAGTTTTAGGCCCAGGGTTAAGGCTATGTGTAATCTAAGATCTAGCGTTCTGATTAGAGCTAGTTTGTTGAGAGCCACAGCCTAAGGGGCCCCAGCAAACTTCCAGCTGCCAGCAAACTTCCAGATGCCAGCTGATGATTGGCTCACAGCAGCCCCAGCAAACTTCTAGCTGCCAACTGATTGGCTCCTCAGCGGTGATGCTCATTGGGTTGTTTTCCTGACCTTTCAGACCACAGAGTTGCTCATTGGGGGACTTTTTTTTGGCTCTGCCCACGCGACCCAGCCAATCGGCCTCAAGAGCAGGAGGAGGTGGGGAGGTTGAGAGGCTTGTGGGAAGCCAGTGGTGGCAGTTGGTCTCTGAGGGTTTTTCCTGAAGAGCTGTGTGGTGCAGTGTGTGTGTTATAAAAATAAAGTTTATTTCTTTTGACAAGTGGCTCCTGAATTGTGCCCAGCCAGACTGCGGCACTAGTTTTAGGGTTAGAGTTATGGCTATGTCTGGTGATAGGTTTAGATTTTGGGTTATGTTCAGGTTTGGAGCTAGGTTTAGTGTTAGTGTTAAGGTCAGTGTTCAGGTTAGAGTTAGGTTTAAGGCAAAAGGCAGAGTTAGGGCTAGAGTTAGGTCTAGGGATAGGGTTAGTGTTTGCTTTAGGTTAAGGATTATGTTAGGGCTAGGGCTCAGGGTTTTTTTAGGTTTAGGTCTAGAGTTATGTCTATATTTAGGATTAGGCTTAGGTCTAGGGCTAGTGTTAGGGTTAGGTTTAGATATAAGTTTACTCATAGGGCTAGTTTTAGGGTTAGGGTCAGATTTAGATTGAGAGTTTGTGATAGCATAGGGATTTGAGTTTAGTTTAGAGCTAGAATGAGGGCTAGAATTAGGACTAGTAATATGGTTAGGGTTTGGATTAGGCTATGAATTAGGATTAGGACTAAGGTTAGCATTATGGATATAGTTTGGCTAGGGTAAGTGATAGAGTTAGAGCTAGGGTTAGGGCTAAGTTTAGGTTTAGGTTTATGTTTACTTCTAGGGCTAGGTATCAGATTAGGGCTAGTTTTTCTGTTAGGTTTAGGGTTAGGGTTAGGGCTATGGCTAATATAAGAACTAAGGTTATGATTAGAGTTAGTATTTGGTCTAGATCTAGTGTTAGCATTATCTTTAGAGTTAGTGTGATATTTAGAATTAAGGTTAGTGTTAGAATATAAGTCAGGGTCAGGGTTAATTTTAGGACTAGCATATGAATTAGAGACACAAGGTGAGGCTTAGGGTTAGGGTTTTGTTTAGGTTAATATTTAGGGTTAGGACAATGGCTCAGTTTTGTTTAAGGGATAAAGCTAGGGTTATGGCTAGTTTTAGGATTAGCGATAGTGTTAGGTTTAGTGGTAGGTTGAGGATTAGGTTTAGGGTTAGGGTCAAATGTAGAGTTATGGTTATATCTAGGGAAGGGTCTAGGGCTAGGGTTAGGGCTAAGGTTATGGCTTGTGTTAGGTTTATTGTAATGGATAGAGTTAGAACTAGAAATAGGGCTGGGGACAGTTAGAGTTAGTCTTAGGCCAAGGTTTGGGGTAGAGTTAGAGTTAGGGCTAAATTAGGGCTAGTATTAGTGCTAGGGTTAGTGTTAGGGTTAGGCCTATGGTTAGGGCTAGAGATATGGTTAGTGTTAGGGTTAGAGTTAGTGATAGGGTTAGGGGAAAGGATGGGGTTTTACCTAAGTTCAGGTCTAGGGCTAGGGTTAAAATTAGAGATAGGGCTAGAGTTAGGGTTTGGGTTAGGATTAAGGCTAGGTATAGGCTAAAATGAAGACTAGTGTTTGTGTCAGGGTTAGGGTTAGGATTAGGGCTGGGGCTAATCTCAGGTCTGGGTTTATGGTTATGGTTAGTTTTAGGGTTAGGTTATGGCTAAGTCTAGTGTAAGGTTTAGGTTTAGGTTAAGGGTCAGGTTTAAAGCTAGGTGTATTATTAGAGTCTGGGTTCATGTAGGGTTTGGTTTAGGTTAAGATTCAGGGTTAATGCTGGAATTAGCATTAGGGATAGGTTTAGGGTCCAGGTTAGGGTAATTGATAGGGTTAGGTTTAGGGTTCAGGTTAGGTTTAGAGTAATGAATAGGGTTACTGTTAGCAATAGTGTTAGCCTTAGACCTAGGGTTAGCATTTGGGTTAGGCTTATCTTTAGGGTAACGGATAGGGTTAGAGCTAAGTTTTGGGTTAGGGTTAAGTTTAGTATTAGGACTAGGGTTAGGGTCCAGTTTAGGGTAATTGATAGTGTTAGGTTTAGGGTTCAGGTTAGGTTTAGAGAAATTAATAGGGTTAGTGTTAGCAATAGTGTTTTAGGTCTAGAGCAATAGTGTTCGCGTTAGGCCTAGGTTTGGCATTTGGGTTAGGCTTAACTTTAGGGTGATAGGGTTAGAGATAAGGTTAGGACTAGGTTTAAGGTTAGAATTAGGACTAGTTTTAGGGTCCAGGTTAGGGTAATTGATAGTTTTAGGTTTAGGGTTTAGGTTAGATTTAGAGAAATGAATAGTGTCAGTGTTAGCAATAGTGTTAGCATTAGGCCTAGGGTTAGCATTTGGGTTAGGCTTACCTTTAGGGTAATGGATAGTGTTAGAGCTAAGGTTAGGGCTAGGGTTAAGGTTAGAATTAGGACTATGTTTAGGGTCCGGGTTAGGGTAATTGATAGGGTTAGGTTTAGGGTTCAGGTTATGTTTAGAGTAATGAATAGTGTTAGTGTTAGCAATAGTGTTTTAGGGCTAGAGAAATAGTGTTAGGCCCAGGGTTAGCATTTGGGTTAGGCTTATCTTTAGGGTAATGTATAGGGTTAGAGCTAAGGTTAGGGCTAGGTATAAGGTTAGAATTAGGACTAGGGTTAGGGTTAGGCCTAGGGTTCATGTCAGGTTTAGGTTTGGGGTAAGGGTTAGCATTTGAGCTAGGATTAGGGCTAGCATGAGGGTTAGGGTTAGAATCAGGGCTAATATTAGGGTTAGAGTTAGGGTTATGTTTAGATTAAGGTTAGAATTTCAGCTAAAATTAAGTTTAGGGTTAGGGTTAGGTCTAGGCTTATGGTTAGGTTTACAATAAGGGCTAGGTTTAGGGCTAGGATAAGGGCGATGTTTTGTGTGAGGTTTATGGCTATCATTAGGGCTATGGGTAATTTAAGAGCTAGGAATATGGTTATGGGTAGTTTTAGGGTTAGGGTTATGAATAATTCTAGTGTTCTAGTTATGTTTTAGGTTAGGATAAGATTTAGAGCTAGAGTTTGTTTTAGGGTAACTGTCATTGTCAGGTTATGGTTATGTTTAGGTGAGGGCCCAATTAAGGACTAGTGTTGCATCTAGGGATGGGGGAGTTAGTCTTTACGTTAGGTTAACAGTTATTGTTAGGGCTAGTGCTAGGTTTTTGTTTAGGGCTAAGGCTAGATTTATGACTCTATTTAGGATTGGGTTTATTCTAGTGCTAGTGTTACTGTTAGATTTAGGTATAGGTTTACTGGTAGGGGTAGGGTTAGTGTCTGTTTTAAGGTGTCAGGTTTAGACCTAGGGTTAGTGTTAGGGTCAGAATAAGGGTTAGGGTTAGAGTTAGGGTTAGAGCTAGAATGAGGGCTAGGTTTAAGACTAGTAATAGAGATAGGGTTTAAGGTACACTAAGGATTATGGTTAAAAGTAGTGCAGCATTAGGGGGAGGGTTTTCTTAGAGTAAGGGATAGGTTTAGCGGTAGATTTAGGGTTAGGTTTAGAGTTAGGGTTAGGTTTAGTGTTAAATCTAGGTTTAGGGCTCGGAATTGGGATATGATTTGTGTTAGGATTTGAGCTACAGCTATTGAAAGATCTAGGATTCCGATTAGGGCTAGTTCTAGTGTAGAGTTAGGTCAATGTTTAGAACTAGGTTTAGTGTTAGGGTATGAGTAAGCATCAGGGTTACTTCTAGGGTTAGAGTTAGGATTCAAATTAGGACTACATTTAGGGCTAGGTGTAGGGTTAGGGTTTTGTTTAGGTTAAGGGTTAGGGTTAGGGCTATGGCTCAATTTTGTTTTAGGACTAGGGTACTGTTAAGGCTAGTTTTCCAATTAGCATTTGGGTTAGGGCTAGTGTTAGAGTGAGCTTTAGGCTAAAGTTTAGGAATACATCCAGGTTTAGGGTTCAGGTGAAAGTTAGGGCTAGGGTTGGGGATAGGGATAGGGATAGGATTTGGGTAATCGTAATGGATAGGTTTAGAACGAGGGATAGGGTAGGGTGAGAGTTAGAGTTAGTCATAGCGCTAGGGATAGTGTTAGGTTTAGGGTTAGGGCTAAATTAGGGCTAGATTAGAGCTATGGTTAGTGGTAGGTTTAGGCCTAGGTTTAGGACTAGGGTTAGGGTTAGGGTTAGCATCAGGGTTAGGGTAAAGTATGATGTTACAGATATATTTTGGGCTAGGGCATGGGATAAAATTAGGGTTAGGGCTCTGGTTAAGGTTAGGATAAGGATTAAGGTTAGTCTTAGGGCTAGGATTAGGGGTAGAGTTTGTGTTAAGTTTTGGGCTATTATTAGGTCCTGGGCTAATGTCAGTTCTAGGATGATGGTTAGGGATAGTTTTAGGTTTAGGTTTATGACCAGGTCTATTGTAAGTGTTACGTTGAGGGTTAGGGTCAGGTTTACAGCTAGGGGTATTATTAGGATCAGAGTCAGTGTTAGTGTATATGTTAAGTTAAGGTTTAGGGTTAGGGCTAAAATTAGCATTAGGGTTAGGGTAATGGATATGATTAGGTTTCAGGTTCAGGTTAGGTTTAGTATAATGGACAGGGTTAGGGTAAGGCATAGGGTTAGAGTTAGGCCTAGGGATAGAATTTGGTTAAAGATATAGTTCAGGTAATGGATGGAATTAGAGCTACAGTTAGGATTAGGGTTATGGTTAGGTTAGGGCTATGGTTAGGGTTAGGCCTAGGGTTAGAATTTGCTTAGGGTAATGGTTAATGTAATGGATAAAATTATATATAGGTTGAGGGCTAGTGTTATGATTAGGAATAGGTCTATGGTTCGGTTTAGGTTTCGGGTTAGGACAAGGTTTAGATTTAGGGTTAGGTTTAGATTAATTGTTAGGTCTAGGGATAGGGTTAGGGCTACAATTAAAACTAGAGGTAGGGCTCAGATTAGGGCTAGGTTTTGGGTTAGGTTAGGGCTACTGTAGGACTATGGCTAATGTAAGAACTAGAGTTATGATTAGAGATAGCATTAGGACTAGGTCAATGTCTAGTGTTTAGATTAGGTTTAGGTTTAGGGAGATGATTAGAGCTAAGGTTAGGGTCAGAGTCAGGATCAGTGTTACTGATCAGGGTTATGGATATGACTCGAATTAGGGCTAGGATTAAGGCTAGGTGTAGGGTTAGGATTTTTGTTAGGGTTAAGGTAAGAATTAGGGATAGGACTAAAGTCAGGTCTAGTGTTGCCATTAGGCTAGGGTTAGGTTAAGGCTATGGCTCAGTTTTGTTTTAGAGCTAGGGCTAGGTTTAGGGCTAGTTTTAGGGTTAGCAATAGTGTTAGGGCTAGTAGTAAGATGAGGTTTAGGCTTAGATTTATTTTTATGGTTAGATCTAGGTTTAGGGCTGGGGTCTGCATTAGGGTTAAGGTTAGGGCTAGTTTTAGGGTTAGAACTAGAAACAGTACTGGGGTGTGATTAGCGTTATTCTTTGGGCTAGGGTTAGGGGTAGATTTAGGGTTAGGGCTAAATTAGGGCTAGTATTAGCACTAGGGTTAGTGTTAGGGTTAGGCCTATGGTTAGTGTAAGGGTTATGGTTAGTGTTAGTGTTAGGGTTAGGGTTAGATTTAGGGGAAGGGGGTTATAGCTAGGTTTAGAGCTAGAGTTCATGTTAGAATTTGATTTAGGGCTAGGGTTAGGGTTGGGTTAGGATTAAGGCTAGGTTTAGTGCCAGGATGAGTGTATGTATTAGGGCTAGGGCTAAGATTAGGGCTAGGGCTAATTTCAGGTCTAGGTTCAAAGTAAATGGTAATTTTCTGGTTAGTTTATTGCTAGGTCTAGTTTAAGGGTTAGGTTTAGGGTAAGGGTCAGTTTTAGAGCAAAATGTTTTATTAGGGTCAGTGTCTGGGTATGGTTTGGCTTAGGTTAAGGTTTAGGGTTAAGGCTTGTATTAGCATTAGGGTTCGGTTTAGGATTTGGGTAATGGATAGGGTTAGGTTTAGAATTCAGGTTAGGTTTAGAGTAATCTATATGGTTATTTTAGTGATATGATTAGCATTAGGCTTAGGGTTAGCATTTGGTTTAGGCTTATCTTTAGGGTAATGGATAGTGTTTGAGCTAAGGTTAGGGCTAGGGTTAAGGTTAAGTTTATGGCTAGGGTTAGGGTTAGGCCTAGGGTTAGTGTCAGGGTTAGATTTAGGGTAAGTATTAAGGTTTGAGCTAGGGTTAGGTCTAGGGCAAGGGTTAAGGTTAGAGTCAGGACTAGGGTTAGGGTTAGGGTTAATGTTATGATTAGGGAAAGGGTTAGAGTTTGAGCTAGATTTAGGACTTGGGTGAGTGTTAGGGTTAGGGTTAGGTCTACTGTTACTGTTAGCGATACAATTAGGGCTAGATAAGGGGTAGGTTTGTGTGATGTTTGTGGCTAGCGTTAGGGCTATGGGTAATATAAGAGCTTTGGTTAAGGTTATGGCTAGTTTTAGGGTTAGGGTTATGGATAAGTCTAGTGTTAGGGTTAGGTTTTGGGTTAGGATAAGGTTTAGAGCTAGGGTGTGTGTTAGGGTAAGCATCAGTGTTTGGGTTAGTGTTAAGGCCAGAATTAGGAATAGTGTTGGGTCTAGGGATAGGGTTAGTCTTTGTGTTAGGTTAAGGGCTATTTTTAGGGCCAGTTCAAGGTGTTTGTTTAGGGCTAGGGCTAGATTTATGACTCTATTTAGGATTAGGTTTGGTCTAGTGCTAGTGTTACTGTTAGGTTTAGGTATAGTTTTTCTGGTAGGGGAAGAGTTAGGGACCAGTTTAGGGTTAGTGTCAGGTTTAGATCTAGGGTTAGTGTTAGGGTCTGAATAAGGGTCAGTTTTGGGTTAAGGCAAGAGACAGAATGAGGCTGAGGGTTAGGACTAGTAAAAGAGTTAGTGTTTGGGATAGGCTAAGGATTAGTGTTAGGAATAGGGTAGCATTAGAGTGAATGTTTGGCTTAGGGTAATGGATAGGAATAGCGGTAGGGTTAGAATAAGGGATAGGGTTAGGGTTATGGTTACTGTTAGGATTCGGTTAAGGGTTAGGGTTGCGGTTGGAGTTAGTGTAAGGGTTAGAGTCAAGCTTAGGGATGGCGTTACTGATTGGGTTAGGGTTATAGTTAGGTTTAGGATTAGTGTTAGGTTAAGGGTTATGGTTAGTGTTAATTTTAGGGTTAGGATTAGGTGAGTGTTAGGTTTAGGGTAAGGGTTAGTGTTAGGATTAGTGTTGGGATAAAGGTTAGGGTTAGAGACAGGGTTAGGTTTAGGGATAGAGTTAGGGTTAGGATTAGGGTTAGGGTTAGGGTTAATGTTAGGGTTATGGTTAGCGTTAAGGTTAGTGTTAGGTTCAGTGTTAGCATTTCTGTTAGGGTTAGGGTTTGGATTAGGCTTAGGGTTAGAGTTAAAATTAGGGTTACACTTAGGATTAGGTTTAGTATTAGGTTAAGGGTATGGTTAATGTTAGGGTTAGTGTTAGGTTTAGGGTTAGTGTTTGTGATAGGGTTAGGTTTAGGATGAGGGTTCAGGTTAGGGTTAGAGTTGGTTTTAGAGTTAGGGTTATAGTTGGCTTTAGGGTTAGTGTTAGGTTTCGTGTTAGGGTTAGTGTTCGGTTAGGGTTAGGATTTGTATTAGGTTTAGGGTTAATGTTATCATTAGTTATGATTAAGATTAGAGTTAGAATTAGCATTAGGGTTAGGGTTACTGTTAGGGTTAGGGTTAGTGTTAGGTTTAGACTTAGGTTTAGTGTTACTTATAGGGTTAGGGTTGGGGTTAGGTTTAGTGTTAGTGTTTGAGTTAGGGTTAGTGTTAGTGTTAATGTTAGGTTTAGAATTAGGTTTAGGTAGGTGTTAGGGTTAGCTTAGGGTTAGTGTTATGGTTTTGTTAGGGTTTGAGTTAGGGTTAGTGTTAGGTTAATGGTTTGTCTTAGGGTTAGGGTGTGGTTTAGTGTTAGGGTTACACATAGGATTAGGTTTAGAATTTGGGTTAGAGTTAGGGTTACAGTTAGTGTTAGGGTTATGGTTAGGTTTAGGTTTAGGTTTCCAGTTAGAGTTAGGGTTATGGTTGGTTTTAGGGTTAGGTGTAGGTTTACGGTTAGGGTTAGGGTTAGTATCAGAGATAGGTTTAGGTTTAGGGTAAGGATTACTCTTTGGGTTAGTGTTAGAGTTAGGTTTAGGGTTAGTGTTAGGGTTAGGTTTAGAGTAAGGGTTAGGTTTAGGGTTACGTTTATGGGGAGGTTTAGTTTTAGTGTTAGGGTTAGTGTTAGTGATAGGGTTAGGTTTAGATTTAGTGTTAGTGTTAGGGTTAGGTTTAGGTTTAGGTTTAATGTTAGGATAAGGGTTAGGTTTAGGATAGTTTTAGGGTTAAGGTTAAGATTAGGGTTAGGGTTAGTGTTAGGGTTAGGGTTCATGTTAGGTTTAGTCTTTGTTGTAGGGTTAGGGTTGGGGTTAGTGTTAGGGTTAGTGTTAGGATAGTGTTAATGTTAATGTTAGGTTTAGGTTTAGTTTTAGGATTAGTGTTAATGATAGGGATAGGTTTAGGTTTAGGGATAGTGATAGGCTTAGGGTTGGGTTTGTGTAAGGATTAGGGTTAGTATTAGTGTTATGGTTAGGTTACTGTTAGGGTTAGTGTTAATGTTAGGGTTAGGGTTCGGGTTAGGGATAATGTTAAGGTTAGGGTTAATCTTAGGGTTAGTGTTAGAGTTAGGGTTAGGGTTAGGGTTAAGTTTAGTGTTTGTGATAGGATTAGGTTTAGGCTTAGGGTTCATATTAGGGTTAAGGTTAATTTTAGAGTTAGGGTTAGGGTGGGCTTTAGGGGTAGTGTTAGGGTTACTGTTAGGCTTAGTGTTCTGTTAGGGTTAGGGTTGTGATAGGATTAGGGTTAAGGTTATCATTAGACTTAAGGTTAAGATCAGATTTAGAGTTAGGGTTAGAGTTACGGTTACAGTTAAGGTTAGGGTTAGTGTTAGTTTTAGGTTTATGGTTAGGGTTAGTTATAGAGTTATGGTTAGATTTAGGGTTAGTGTTATGGTTAGTATTAGTGTTTTGGTTAGGTTTAGTGTTAGTGTAGGGTTAGTGTTAGAGTTAGTGTTAGGATTAGAGTTTGGGTTAAGGTTAGTGTTAGGGTTAGTATTAGCATTTTAATTAGGTTTAGGGTTAGGGTTAGTGTTAGGGTTAGGGTTACGGTTGTGTTAAATTAGTGTTACTGTTGTGGTTAGGGTTAGTGTTAGGGTTAGGGTGAGTGGTCCTATTAGGGTTAGTGTTAGGGTTAGTTTTAGGGTTTTGGTTAGCATTAGGGTTAGTTTTAGAGTCAGTATTAGTGCTTTAGATAGGTTTAGGGTTAGGGTTAGTATTACTTTTAGGGTTAGGGTTAGTGTTATGTTAGCGAAGGGTAAGGTGTAGGTTAGTATTTGGGTTAGGGTTGGGATTCATGTTGGGGTGAGGGTAAGGTTTACCGCTAGGGTTAGGGTTAAGAAAAGAGTTATTGTTAGTGTTCAGGTTAGGGTTAGGGTGAGGTTTAGGGTTAGGATTGTTAGGGTTTGTATTAGGGTTACAATTAGGGTAAAGTTTAGGGTTAGGGTTCCAGTTAGGACTCAGATTAACGTTAAATTTAGAGTTAAAATTAGGTTACTGATAGGGTTAAGGTTAGGGTTAGGGTGAGGGTTAGAATTATGGTTAGCATTAGGGTTAGTGTTAGAGTTAGTATTAGTGTTTTGGTTAGGTTTACTGTTAGTGTTAAGTTAGAGTAAAGGTTAGGGTTAGTGATAGTGTTAGGGTTAGGGTTAGTGTTAGTGTTTTGGTTAGGTTAGAGTAAGGTTTAATGTTAGGGTTATAGTTAGTGTTAGGGTTTAGGTTAGGTTTAGGTTTCCAGGATGGTTGGGGTTAGTATAAATTTAGCTTTAGGATTAGGGTTAGGTTAATGTTAGGGTCATGGATAATTTTTCGGTTTATGTTACAGTTAGTTTTAGGGTTAGGATAAGGGTTAGTGTTTTGTTTAGGTTTAGGGTTAATATTAGGTTTAGGGATAGTGTTAGTGTTAGGGTTAGTGTCAGCGTAAGGGTAAGATTTAGGTTTAGCTTTAGGGTTATAATTAGAGTAAGTGTTACTGTTAGGGTTAGGGTTAGGATGAATGTTAGAGTTAGGGTTAGTGTTAATGTTAGGCTTAGGGTTAAGAAAGGGTTAAGATTAGGGTTAGGGTGAGTGTTAGGTTTAGGGTTAGGTTTGGTTTTAGGGTTCATGTTAAGGATAGGGTTAGTGTTAGATTTTGGTTAGGGTTAGGATTTGGCTTAGGGTTCATGTTAGGGTTAGGATTAGAATTAGTTTTAGTTTTATGAATAGGGTTATTGTTAGGGTTTTGTTAACGTTACATTTAGGGTTAGCAATATTGTTTGGTTTAGTGTTATAATTATGTTTAGGGTTAGATTTTGCATTAGGATAAGGGTTAGTATCCGGTTTAGAGTTAGGTTTAGTTTTAATGTAAGGGTTAGGGTTAGGGATAGAGTTAGTGTTTGGTTCGTGTTAAGGTTTGGTTTAAACTTTGTTTTAGCTTTCAGGTTAGGATTAGCGTTGATTTTATTGTTAGCGTTATTGTTAGGTTTAGATAAGGGTTAGGGTTAGGATTAGTGTTATAGTAAGGATTATGTTTGGGTTTAGAATTAGTATTGTGGTTAGTGTTAGGTTTCAGATTAGGGTTCAGGTTAGGATTAGGGGAGGTGTTAGGGTTAGGTTTAGGGTTAACATTAGGTTTAGGGTTAGGGTAAGGGTTAGGGTTACTTTTAGGATTAGGTTTAGAGTTCATATTAGAGTTAGGGTTAGGGTTAGTGTAAGATTTAGGTTAGGGTTACGGTTAGTGTTAGTTTTAGGGTTAGAGTTAGTTTTTTGGTTAGGTTTAGGGTTAGGGTAATGGTTAATTTAGTTTGGTTTTAGGATTATGGTTAGTGTTAGGTTAGTGGTAGGGTTAGGGTAAGTGTAGGGTTATGATTATGGTTAGGTTTAGGGTTTGTGTTACAGAAAGGGTCAGGTTATGGTTAGTGCTATTGTTAGTGTTAGGGTTAGTTTTAGGGTTAGAGTTACTGTTTGTGTTAATGATAGGGTCAGGTTAGGGTTAGTGTTAGGGTTAGTTTTAGGGTAAGAGTTATGATTAGGGTTACTATTAGTGTTAGGGTTAGGGTTAGGGTTAAGGTAAGGTTTAGGATTAGAAATACGTTTATGATTAGAGTTAGTGTTACTGTTAGGGTTAGGGTCAGTGTTAGAGATAGGTTTAGGGTTAGGGTTAAGGTTAGTGTTAGGTTTAGAGTTAGTCTTATGATTAGGGTTAGTGTTATCTTTAGGATTAGGGTTAGGATTAGCTTTAGTCTTAGGGTTAGGTTAGGGTTAGGGATATGGTTAGGGTTAGTGTTATGGTTATGGTTAGTTTTGGGGTTAGGTTTCATGTTAGGGTTAGGGTGAGGGTTAGGTTTACTTAGGGTTAGGATTAGGTTTATGGTTTGTTTTAGGGTTAGGATTAGGGTTAGCATTAGGTTTAGGTTTACCTTTAGGGTTAGGCTTAGTGTTAGTTTCAGGGTTAGGGTTAGGGTTAGCGTTAGGGTTAAAGTTAGTGTTAGGGTTAGGTTTAGGGTTAGTGTTCATATTTGATTAGGGTTAAGGTAAGGTTTAGGGTTAGGTTTAGGGTTATGATTACAGTTAGTATTACTATTAGGGTTAGGGTTAATTTGAGTGTTATGTATAGAGTTCGGTTTAGGTTTAAGTTTAGGGTTAAGTTTAGATTTAGTGTTATGGTTAGGGTTACAGTTAAATTAGGATTAGGGTTAGCTTTAGGGTTAGGGTTAGGTTAGGATTATAATTAGGGTTTGGGGTAGTGTTCAGGTTAGGATTAGATTTGGGGTTACAGTTTGAATTAGGATTACGGTTAGGGTTTATGTTAGTGTAGGGTTAGGGTTAGTGTTACGTTTAGGTTTAGGTTTAGAGTTAGGGTTAGTGTTAGTGTTAGGGTTAGTGTTAGTTTTAGGGTTAGGGTTAGTTCTAGCGTTAGGGTTAAGGTTAGGTTTAGGGTTAGTGTTAGCATTAGGGTTAGGGTTAGAATTATTGTTAGTGTTACGGTTAGGATTAGGGTTCGTGTTAGGTTAGGGTTAGGGTTTGTGTTAAAGTGAGGGTTAGATTTAGGATTAGGCTTACTATTAGTGTTAGGGTTAGGGTTAGGGATTGTGTTAGGGTTAGGGACGGGTTTAGCATTAATGTTAGGGTTAGGCCTAGTGATAGGGTTAGTTTCAGGGTTATATTTAGGGTTAGTTTTAGTTTTAGGTTTAGGTTTTTGGTTATGGTGAGCTTTAGGTTTAGTGTAAGGGTTAGGGTTAGTTTTAGTGCTGGTTATAGGGTTCGTGTTAGTGTTAGGGTTAGGGTTAGAGTTAGGGATAGAATTAGGTTTTGTGTTAGCTTTAGTGTTAGTGTTAGGGTAAGGGTTAGGGATAGTGTTAGGGTAAAAGATAGGTTTAGGTTTAGGGCTAGGGTTAGGGTTAGGGTTTTGGTTAGGGTTAGGGTTTGTTTTAGAGTTAGATTTAGGGTTAGGTTTAGTGTTAATAGTAGTGTTATGTTCAGGGATATGTTTTGTTTTAGGGTAAAGGTTACGTTTGGGGTTTCTTTTAGGGTTAGTGATAGGGTTATTGTTAGAATTAGAGTAAGAATGAGGCTTAGGATTAGGTTTAGGGTTAGTTTTAGGGTTACAGGTAGGATAGGGTTAGTGTTAGTGTTACAGTTGGTGTTAGGGTTTTAGTTACGGTTATGGTGTTTGTTAGGGTTAAAATTAGTGTGATGGTTAGGGTTAGGGTTTGGTTTAGTGTATGTGTTAGTATTAGCATTAGGATAAAGTTAGGGATAGTTTTAGGGTTAGGGCTCTCTTTATGGTTACTTTTAGTGTTAGGCTTAGAGCTAGAATTAGTGTTACGGTAAGGTTAGTGTTTGGTTAATGTTACGGTTAGGGTTAGGGTTAAAATTATTTTTGGGATTAGGTTTAGGGTCATTGTTTGGGTTAGGGTTAGGGTTATGTTTAGAATTAGCGATAATGTTAGGGTTATGGATAGTTTTAGGTTGGTGTTAGAGTAAGAATTATGGTTTGTGTTAGGGTAAGATTTAGGTTTAGGTTTTCCTTAAGAGTTAGGTTTAAAAGATAGGTTTAGTGTTAGGGTTAGGGATAGGTTAGTGTTACGTTTAGTGTTATGATTAGGTTTAGGATTAGTGTTTGTGTTAGTGTTATACTTAGTTTTAGGGTTAGTGTTAGTGTTAGAGTTAGGGTTAGTTTTACAGTTAGGGTTATTGTTAGGAAGAGGTTTAGGGTGAGTTATATGGTTAGGGTTAGTTTTATGGTCACAGGTAGGATAGGTACAGTGTAATGATTAGGGTTAGTATTAATGTTAGTGTGAGGGTTAGTGTTACTCATAGGGTTTGTTTTGGGGTTAGGGTTAGTGTTAGGTTAAGGTTAGGGTTAGTTTTAGGGTTAGTGTTTGTTTTAAGGTTCAGGTTACAGTTAGGTAAGGGTTAGGGTTCGTGTTAGTTTAAGGTTAGGGTTATGTTTTGCTATAGGGTTTGTGTTAGGTATATGGTTAGGGTTATGGTTAGGTTAACATTATGTTTATGGTTAGGATAAGGGTTAGGTTAGCATTAGAGTTAGTGTTAGGGTTAGAGTTAGGTTTAGGTTTAGTGTTAAGATTATAGTTAGTTTTAGGGTTAGGTGTAGGGTTATGGTTAGTGTTAGGATTAGGTTTAGGGTTACTGTTAGGTTTAAGGTTATGGTTAGGATTCATGTTAGGCTTATGGTTATGGTTAGTGTTAGTGTTAGTATTAGGGTTAGGTTTATTTTTACATAATTAGTTACCTAAGTCTAACCCTAATTAGAGTTAGTGTTAGAATTAGTGTTAGCGTTAGGATTAGGTTTAGTGTTCTTTTAGGGTTAGGTTTAGGGATAGTGTTATGGTTAGTTAAGGTTAGAGTGAGGCTTAGGGTTAGTGTTAGGGTTAGAGTTAGTGTTCATATTAGGGTTAGGGTATAGTTAGGGTTAAGGTTACTGTTAGGTTTTGGATTATGGCTAGGGTTATGGTTAGTATAGGTTTAGGATTGGGGTAAGGGTTAGTGTTAAGATTTGGGTTTGAATTAGTGTTAGAGTTAGAGTTAGGGTTAGGCTTAGGATTATATAAGGTTTAGGGTTAAGATTAGGTAAGAGTTACGGTTATGGTTTGGGTTAGGTTTTCATTAGAGTTAGGATTAGGGTTACATAAGGGTAGGGTTATAGTTAGGGTTAGGGTTAGTGAAATGATTAGGGTTAGGGTTGGGTTTATTTTTAATGTTAGGTTATGGTTAGGTTTAGGGTTACTGTTCGGTTAGTGTGTTAGTTTAAGGATAAGGTTTAAGATTGAGGTTAGAGTTAGGGTTAGGGTGAGGGATAGATTTAGGGTTCAAGTTAGGGTTAGGGTTAGGGTTCAGGATAGGTTAGGGTTACTTTTTGGGTTAGGGTTAGTGTTAGGGTTAGAGTTACATTTTTATAGTTAGGTTTAAGTTTAGGTTTAGTTTTGTAATTACATTTAGGGTTATCATTAGGGTTAGTTTTTGTGTTAGAATTAGAGTTAAAGTTAGAGTTCAGGTTATGTTTAGAGTTAGTTTTAGAGTTAGAGTTAGGATTAGGGTTAGGCTAGTGTTAGGTTTAGTATTAGGTTAAGAGTTATGGTTTGTGTTAGGGTAAGTGTTACAGTTAGGGTTTGTGTTAGGGTTAAAGTTAGATTTAGGTTTTGGTTTATGGTTAGTAAGAGAGTTAAAGTGAGGGGTAGGGTTAGGGTTAGTTTGATGGTTATGGGTAGGGTAGTGTTAGTGTTAGGATTAGGTTGAGAGTTACTGTCAGTGTTAGGGTTAAGGTTAGGTTTAGGGATAGGGTTTGTGTTAGGTTTAGGGTTAGGGTTAGGGTTTGTGATAAGGATAAGGTGGAAGTTAGTGTTAGAGTTAGGATTAGGGTTAGGGTTAGTGTTATGTTCAGTGTTAAGGTTAGGGTTAGTGTTAAAGTAAGGAAATGGTTAGGGTTAGTGGTATGTTAGGGTTAGGGTTATGTTTCAGGTTAGAGTTTGTGTTAGGTTTACGGTTAGAATTAGAGTTAGGGTTACTTTAGGCTTAGGGTTAGGGTTAGGTTTAGTGTTAGTGTTAGGGTTAAAGTTAGGGTTAGGGTTAAGAATAGGTTTATTGTTAGGTTTAGTGTTACATTAGGGTTAGGGTTAGAGTTAGGTAAAGGTTTAGGATTAGGGTGAGGTTTAGTGTCAATGTTCGGGTTAGGTTAGCTTTAGGTTTAGGGTTATGGTTGGGGTTAGGGTTATGGTTAGGGTTAGGTTAAGGTTAGTGTTTGGTTTAGGTTTTGTGTTAGTGTTAGGGTTATGGTTAGGGTTAGGGTTATGGTGAATGTTAGGGTTAGAGTTAGGTTTGGGTAAGGATTAGGGTTTGGGTTCATGTTAGGGTTAGGGTTAAGTTTAGCCTTAGGTTTAGGATTAGGGTGAGGGTTAGAGTTAGAGTTAGGGTGATTGTTAGATTAGATTTATGGTTAGGGTTAGGAGTAGTGTTAGTGTTAGTGTTAGGTTTAAGATTAGGTTTAGTGTTAGAGTTAGAGTTATGATTACGTTTAGGTTAGGGTTAGGTTAAGGTTAGGGATAGGGTGAGGGTTGGTGTTAGCGTAAGGGTTAGTATTACTGTTATTATTAGGTTTAGATTTAGGGTTAGGGTTAGTGTCTATGTTAAGGTTAGGTTTAACATTAGAGTTTGGCTTAGGGTTATAGTTAGGTTTAAGTTTAGTGTTAGGGTTTGTGTTAGTGTTAGAGTTAGGTTTAGGGTTAGGCTTAGTGTGAATGTTAGGGTTAGGAACTGGGTGAGGATTAGGCTTAGGGTTATTTTTAGAGTTACCATTATTGATAGGGTTATATTTAGGTAAGGTTTAGATTTAGGGTTAGAGTTATGGTTTGGATTAGGGTTAGCTTTAGGTATAGGATTAGGGTTATTCATGGGTTGAGGTTTAGCATTAAGTTTTGTGTTAGGGTTAGAGTTAGGTTTATGGTTAGGATTAGGGTTATAGTGAGGCTTAGGGTTAGTGTTCAAGTTAGTTTTAGGGTTATGGTGAAGGTTAGGGTTAGGGTTAGGGTTACGTTAAGGGTTAATGTTAGTGTTAGGTTTAGAGTTAGGTTTAGGTTGAGCATTAGTTATAGGGTTAGTGTTGGTGTAAGAGTGTTAACATTTGGCTTAGGGTTAGTTTTAGGTTTAGTTTTAGGTTTAGGGTTAGGGTAAGGTAAGGTTTAGGGTTAGGGTTAGTTAAGGTTTAGAGTTATGGTTTGGGTTAGGGTTTGTTTTAGGGTTAGGGTTAGGGTTATGTTAGAGTTAGTTTTATGGTTATGGTTATGGTTAGGGTTAGGGTTAGTGTTAGGGTTAGGGTTAAGTTTAGGGTTAGGTTTAGTATTAGTTTTTTCTTAGCTTTATGGTTACTCTCAGATAAGTGTTAGTGTTAGATTTAGGGTTAGGTTTAGGGTTAAGGTTAGGGTTAGTGTTAGTGTTAGTGTTAGGTTTAGGGTTAGGTTTAGGGATAGAGTTAGTGTTTGTGTTAGGGTGAGGGTTAGGGTTCATGTTAGGTTTAGGGTTAGAATTAGGGTTTGTGTTAGGGTTAGGGTAGGGTTAAAATTACGGTTAGTGTTAGGGTTAGGGTTAGGATAGGGTGAGGCTTATGGTTAGTGTTAGGGTTAAAGTTAGGGTAAGTGTTAGGGTTATGTTTAATGTTACGGTTAAAGTTAAGGTTATTGTGAGGATTACAGTTAGGGTTATAGTTATTGTTATGGTTATGGTTAAAATAAGATTAGGATTAAGGATAGGGTTAGAGTTAGTGTTACATTAGGGTTAAAGTTAGGGTTAGTGTTAGTTTTAGGTTAGCATTAGTGTTAGGTTTAGGTTAAGGTTGAGGAATAGTTTTAGGGTGAGGTTTAGGGTTAAAATTAGGATAAGTGATAGGTATAGGTTTAGGGTTAGTGGTAGGGTTAGGATGAGGTTTAGTGTTAGGGATAGTGTTATGGTTAGGGTTACAGTTAGGTTTAGAGTTTGGATTAGGTCTATGGTTAGGTTTAGTGATAGGTTTAGGTTAGTGTTAGTGTTAGGGGTAGGGTTAGTGTTAAAGTTAGGGTTAGGGTTAGGGTTAGGGTTAGGGTTAGGGTTAGTGTGATGGTTATGGTTAGGTTTCATGTTTGGGTTAGGGTTAGGGTTAGGGTTAGGTGTAGGGTTAGTGTTATGGTTAGTGATAAGGTTAGGTTTAGGTTTAGGGTTAGTGTTAGGATGAGGGTTAGGTTTCATGTTAGGGATAAGTTTAGGGTTAGGGTTAGGTTTAGGTTTTGTGTTAAGGTAAGGGATAGGGTTAGGGTTAGTGTTAGTATTAGGGTTAGGGTTAGGGTTAGGGTTATTGTTAGATTTAGTGTTATTGTTAGGGTTAGGGTTGTGTTAGGTTTAGGGTTGTGCTTCATCTAAGGGTAAGGGTGAGGTTTAGGGTTAGGTTTAGTGTTAAGTTTAGGGTTAGGCTTAAGTACAGTGTTAGGGTTATGGATAGGTTTAGGGTTACTCTTAGGGTTAGAGTGAGTGTTAGTGTTATGATTAAGATTTGAGTTAGGGTTAGGGTCAGTGTTAGGGTTAGGTTTTGGGTTAGGATTAGTTTTAGGGTAAGTGTTATGGTTATCGAAAGGTTTAGGATTAGTGTAAATTTTAGGGTCAGGTTTGGGGTTATGGTAAGGTTAGTTTTAGAGTTATGGTTTGTGTTAAGTTTAGGGTTAGGGTTAGTGTTATTATTAGGTTTAGGGTTAGGTATAAGTTTATTGTTAGGGTTAGCATAAGGTTTAGGGTTAGTGTTAGGGTTAGTGTTTGGTTAACGTGAAATTTTACGGTTTTTATTAGTGTTAGGGGTATTGTTAGTCTTAGTGTTAAGGTTAGGGTTAGCATTAGAATTAAGGTTAGTGTTAGGTTTAGGGTTAGGGATAGGGTTAGTGTTAGGGAAAATGTTAGGGTCAGGATAGGTTAAAGGTTAGTAACAGAGTTAGGGTTAGAGTTAGGGTTAGTTTTAGAATTAGGTGTAGGTTTAAGGTTAGTGTTAGGGTTAGTGTTAGGGTTAGTGTAAGGTTAGGGTTAGTTATAGTGGTAGGGTTAGGTTTAGTGGTAACTTTTATGTTATAGTTTGGTTTAAGTTTCCTGTTAATGTTTGGGATAGGGTTAGGGTAGGGTTTAGATTTAGTGTTAGGTTTATTGTTAGGGTTAGTGTTAGGATTAGAATTAGGATTAGGATTAGGTAAGTATGATAGTTAGGCTTAGGTTAGAGTCTGGGTTATGGTTTAGGTTAGGGTTTCTGTTAGGTTTAGGGTTAGCATTAATGTTAGTGTTAATGTTAGGTTTAGGGTTAGGTTAAGAATTAGTTTTAGGTTTAGTGTTAGAGTTTGTTTTAGGGTTAGGTTTAGTGGTATGTTTAGTGCTTAGGTTCGTGTTAAGTTTAGTGTTAGGATTGGTGTTAGGTTTAGTGTTAGGGTTAGGGTTACTGTTAGGGTTAGGTAAGGTTAGAGTAAGGGTTATGTTAGGGTTAAGGTTATGGTTTCATTTAGGGTTAAAGTTAGGTTTACGGTTAGGGTTAGGTTAGGGTTATTGTTCTGATTAGTTTTAGCGTAAGGGTTAGTGCTACGATTAGGGTTAGGTTTAGTGTTAGTGTTAGGGTTAGGTTTAGGGTTATTGTTATTTTTAGGGTGATGGTTAGTGTTAGTGTTAGAGTTAGGGTTAATTTTAGGTTTTGTGTTAGGGTTAGGGTTAGGGATATAGTTAGGGTTCGTTATAGAGTTTGTGTTAAAGTTATTGTTAAGTTTAGGTTTGGAGTTAGGGTTAGGGTTAGGGTTAGGTAAGAGTTACGGTTACGATTAGGGTTAGGGTTAGGGTTATGGTTTTTGTTAGAGTTAGGGCTAGGATTAGATTTTGTATTAGGGTTAGGGTTAGGTTAGGATTAGCGTTAAGATTAGGATTTGGGTTAGAGTTACGATTATGGTTAGGTTTAGGGTTAGTTTTAGGGTTACGGATAGAGTTAGTGTTTGTTGTAGGTTTAAGGTTAGGATTAGGTTTAGGATAGGGTTAGGGTTAGGATTAGCATAAGTGTTTGGGTTAGGGTTATGTTTAGAGTTAGGATTAGTGTTAGGATAAAGGTTAGGGTTAGGATTAGTTTAGGGTTAGGGCTACAATTACGGTCCACTTTAAGTTTACTGTTAGTGTTAGTGTTAAGTTTATGTTTAGGGTTAGGGTTAGGGTTAGTGTTAGGGTTAAATTTAGGTTGAGCATTAGTGTTTGGGTTGAGTTATAGGAAGGTTTAGGGTTAGTTTTACGGTTAAGGTTGGGGACAGTGTTTGGGTTAGGGTTAGGTTGAGATTTAGTGTTAGGTTTATTTTTAGAGTTGGATTTAGGTTTATGGTTTGCATTATGGTTAGTGTTAGGGTTAGGGTTAGGGTTAGTGTTAGGGTTAGTGTTAGGGTTTGTGTTATGGATTAGGTTTAGGATTAGGTTTAGCATTAGGGTTCGTTTTAGAGTTAGGTTTAGAGTTAGTGTTAGTGTCAGGTATTGTGTAAGGGTTAGGGTTAATGATAAAGTTAAAGTTGAGTTTAGGGTTAGGGTTATAATTAGTGTTAGTGTTACATTTATGGTTAGGATCCGGGTTAAGGTTAGGGTTCATGGTAGAATTAGTGTTAGGGTTAATATTATGGTTAAGATAAAAGTTAGGATTACTGATAGAGTAAGGGTTAGATTTAGGGTTAGTTTTAGGTTAGGGTTAGGTTTAGAGTTAACTTAAGGTTAGGTTTATGGTTAGAGTTAGGGATTGTGTTATGGTTATGGTTAGTGTTGGATTTAGTGTTACAGATAGAATTAAAGTTAGTGTTAGGATTAGGTTTGGGTTAGGGTTAGGTTAAGGTTTAGAATTAGGTTTAGGGTTATGGTTAGAATTAGTGTTAGTGTAAAATTAAGGTTAGGGTTTGTGTTAGGGTTAGGGTTAGGGTTAGGTTTAGGGTTAGTTTTTGTGTTAGGGTTACCTTTAGGGTTATGTTTAGAGTTAGAGTTATGGTTTGGATTAGGGTTAGGGTTAGAGTTAGTGTTAGGGTAGGTTTGGGTTAGCGTTAGGGTTAAGATTAGTTTTAGGATTAAGGTTAGGGTTAGGTTAAGGTTTAGTGATAGGGTTAGGGTTAAAGTTAAGGTTAGGTTAGGGTTAGGGTTAACGTTAGGGTTCATTAGGTTTAGGGTTAGCTTTAGTGTTAGGTTTAGGGTTAGTGTCAGGTTTAGGTTTTGTGTTAGGGTTAGGGACAGGGTTAGGATTAATGTTAGTATTAGGGTTAGGGTTAGGTTTGAAGTTATTGTTAGGTTTAGTGTTATTAGAATTGGGTTTTGGGTTAGGGTTTGGATTACTGTTAGGTTTAGGGATAGTGTTGTGGTAGCATTACTGTGTAGGTTAGGGTTATACTTAGGTTTAGGGTGAGTGTTAGTGTTAGGTTTAGGGTTAGTGTTAGATTTAGGCTTAAGGTCAGTTTGAGGGTTAGATTTAGGTTTAGGGTTAGGGTTATTGTTAGTGTTAGGATTATAGTTAGTGTCATGTTTAAGTTAGAGTTAAAATTAGGGTTAGGGTTAAAATTAGAGCTTCAGTTAGGATTAGGGTTAGGGTTAGGGTTAGAGTTAGGGTGTTGTTGAGGGTTAAGCTTAGTGGTATGGTTAGGTTTAGGGTTCATCTTAAAGTTACAGGTAGAGTTAGTTTTAGGGTTAATGTTACGGTTAGAGTTAGGTTTACTGTTATGTTTAGGTTTAGGTTTTTGTTAGGGTTCCAGTTAGAGTTATGGTGAGGGTTACGGTTAGGGTTAGTGTTAAGTTTCAGGATAGGGTTAGGGTTAGGTTAGGTTAGGTTAGGGTAAGGGTTAAGTTAGGATTAAGTTTAGGGTTAAGGTTCGTGTTAGAGTTAATGTTAGGGTTAGTGTTAGATTTAGGTTTAGGGTTAGGGTTAGGTTACAGTTAGTGTTAGGGTTAGGTTAGGTTTAGCATTAGTGTTTGGGTTAGGGTTATAGAAAAGTTTAGGTTAAGTGATAGGATTAGAATTAGAGTTAATGTTTGGTGTAGGTTTAGGGTTATGCTGAGGGTTAGGTTTAGGGTTATTGTTAGGGTTAGGGTTAGGGTTATTGATAACATTAGGTTTAGGTTTAGGTTTAGTGTTAGTTTAGGGTTAGGGTTAGGGTTAGGTTAAGGTTCACGTTATGATTAGGGTTGGGGTTCCTGTTACAGTTAGGATTAGGGTTAGGGTTAGTTTTAGGGTTAGAAGTAAAGTTACTGTTAGGGTTAGGGTCAGATTTCATGTTTGGGATAAGTTTATGGTTAGGGTTAGGTTTAGGTTTTGTGTTATGGTTAGGAATAAGGTTAGGGTTTGTGTTATTAGGGTTAGGGTTATGTTTAGGTTTATTTTTAGGGTTAGAGTTAGTGTTAGGGTTAGGTTAGGGTTTGTGTTACGGTTACTAATAGGGTTACATATAGGTTTACAGTTACAGATAGGATAGGGTTAGGGTTAGGGATAGGTTTAGGGTAGTGTTAAAGTTAGTGTTAAAGTTATTGTTATTGTTTGGGTTAGGGTTAGGCTTAGGTTTAGTGTTAGTGTTAGGGTTACGGTTAGGGTTAGGTTAGGGTTAGGGTTAGGGTTATGGCTTGAGTTAGGTTCAGGCTTAGGGTTAGTGTTAGGTTTAGATTTTCGGTTTGGGTTAGGGTTAGGGTTAGAGTAAGGGTTAGCATTAGTGTTTAGGGTTATCATGAGGTTTAGGTTAGTGTTATTGTTAGGGTTAGGGTTAGTGTTAGTTTTAGGGATAGGGTTATGGTGAGGGTTGGTTTAGGTTTATTGTTAGGGTTAGGATTATGTTCAGGGTTAGGGTTAGCATTAAAGTTAGGGTAAGTGTTAGTGTTAGGGTTAGGGTTAGACTTAGGGTTAGGGTTTTTGTTAGGGTTAGGGATAGGTTTTGGTTTACGGTTAGTGTTAGTGTTAGGGTTATGGTTTGGGTGAGGTTTAGGCTAAGTGGTGTGGTTAGGTTTAGGGTTTGTGTTAGCATTGGGGTTAGGGTTAGTGTTAGGGTTAGTGTTAGTGTTAGGATGTGTGTGTGCTTAGGTAAGCATTAACATGGGATTAGGTAAAGTTAGGTTTATGGTTTGGGTTAGGGTGGTTGATAGGTTTAGATTTAAAGTTAGGGTTAGTGTTAGGGTGAGTCTTAGGGTTACATTTTGTGTTAGGGTTATGGTTAGTTTTATGGTTAGGTTTATGGTTATGGTTAGTCTTAGGGTTCGAGTTAGGGTTAGGGATAGGATTATGTTAGGGATAGGTTTAGGGTTCGGGTTAGGGTTAGATTAGGGTTTTTGTTAGTTTTAGGATTAGGGTTAATGTTAGAGTTAGGGTTAGGATTAGGGTTATTTTTAGAGTTTGGGTTAAGTTTATAGTTAGGTTTAGGTTTAGTGTTAAGGTTAGTGTTAGGGTTATTGTTAGGTTTAGGGTGAGGATTAGGGTTTGGGTGAAGGTTCCAGTTATGCTTATGGTTATTTTAAGTTTATGGTTGGGGTTAGTGTTAGGGTTAGGGTTAGGTTTAGGGTAAGGTTTTGTGTTAGGGATAGTGTTAGGTTTAGTGTTAGGTTTTAGGTTAAGCTTTGTGTTAGGTTTAGGGTAAGTGTGAGGGTTAGGATTAGGGTTACAGTTAGAGTTAGTGTTATGTTTAGAGTTAGGGTTAGTATGAAGTTTAGTGATATGTTAAGTTTTAGGGATAGTGTTAGGGTTTGGTTTAGGGATAAGGTTAGTGTTTGTGTTAGGGTTATGTTTACTGTTAGGTAAGGTTCAGGGTTAGAGTTACATTACAGTCAGGATTAAGGTTGGGTTACGGTTTCTGTTAGGGTTAGAGATAGAGTTAATGTTAGTGTTAGCGTTACAGTTATGGTTAGGATTAGTGTTATTGTTAAAGTTAGAATGGATTTAGGGTTAGTATTAGGGTTAGGGTTAGGGTTTGGTTTAGGGTCAGGCTTAGTGTAATGGTTAGGGTTTGTGTTAGGTTTAGTGTTATGATTATGGTTAGGGTTAGCTTTAGTTTTCAGGGTAGGTTAAGGTTTAGATTTAGGGTAAGGGTTAGGGTTAGGTTAGGTTTAGTGTCAGGTTTAGGGTTAGGGTTAGGGTTAGGATAGTCTTAGTGTTTGGATTAGGGTTTGGGTTAAGGTTAGGCTTAGTGTTAGTGTGAGTGTTAGGATTAGTGATAGTGTTAGGGTTTGCGTTAAGGTTAGTGTTAAGGTTAGTGTTAAGTTTAGTGTTAGGGTTAGGGTTAGGATTAGTATTAGGGTTAGGGTTAGGATTAGGATTAGGGTTAGGCTTAGGGTTATGGTTTGTCTTAGGGTAAGGTTTAGGGTTAGGGTGATGGCTAGGGTTAGGTAAACATTATAATTAGTGTTAGTGTTAGGATTAGGGTAAGTTTTAGGGTTAGGGATCCTGTTAGGATTAGGAATAGGTATGGGTTAGTGTTAGGGTTAGAGATGTGGTTAGGGTTAAGGTTAATATTAGGGTTAGGGTTATTGTTAATGTCAGTGTTAGGGTATGGGTTAGGATTAGGGTTAGGCTTAGGGTTAGGGTTAGATTTAGGGTTAGGGTTAAATGTTATGGTAGTGTTAAGATTAGGTTTAGTTTTAGCATTAGGGTTAGGGTTAAGTTTAGGGTTAGTGTTAGGCTTAAGGTAAGGGTTAGGATTAGCAGTAGGTTTAGTGTTAGGCTTAGAATTAGGGTTCTTGCTAAGTTTAGGGTTAGGGTGAGTGTTAGGGTTAAGGTTAGGGTTAGGGTGAGGGTTAGGGTTAGTGTTTGTTTTAGGGTTAGCGTTAATTATACTGTTAGGGTTATGGATAGGTTTAGAGTTAGTGTTATGGTTACAGTTATGTTTGGGGTTAGTGTTATGTTTAGGGTTAGGGTTAGGGTTAAGGTTAGTGATAGAGTTAGGTTTATGGTTAAGGTTAGTGTTAGTGTAAGGGTTAGGGTTAGTATTAGGGTTATGTTTAGGGTTAGAGATATTTTTAGGGTTAGGGTTACACTTAGGATTCGGTTAGGGTTATGGTTAATGTTAGTGTTAAATTTAGTGTTAGGGTTAGTGTTAGGGTTACTGTTAGGATTAGGTTTAGTGTTAGGATTAGTGTTAGAATTAGGTTTAGGTTTAGGGTTAGGTTTAGTTTTAGGGTTAGGGTTAGGGTTAATTTTACAGTTACTTTTAGGTTTAAGGTAAGGATTAGGATTAGGGTTAAAGTTAATGTTAGTGTTCAAATTAGGGTTTGTGTTAGGATTTGGGTTAGGGTGAGGGTTAGATTTAGGATTAGTGTTATGGTTATGGTTAGGGTTAGGTTTAGGGTTACTGTTAGTGTTATGGTTAGGTTTATTGTTAGGTTAAGGGTTATGTTTAGGGTTAGTGTTAGTGTTAGGGTTAGTGTTACAGTTTGAGTTGGTTAGGGTTCGGGTTAGGGTTACAGATAAGATTAGGGTTATAATTAGATTTAGAATTAGGATTAGGTTTAGTGTTTGTATTATGATTAGTTTTAGAGTTAGAGTTAATGTTCGTGTTTGGGTTAAGGGTAGAGTTAGGGTGAGTATTAGTATTAGGGTTAGTGTTATGCTTAGGGTTAGGGTGAGTGTTAGGTTTGGGGTTATGTTTAGGTTACAATTAGTGATAGGATTATTTTTGGAGTTCGGTTTATTTTTAGGGTAGGGTTAGAGTTAGTGTATGGTTGGTGTTAGTGTTAGGGTTAGGGTTAGTGTTAGGGTTAATGTTAGGCTTAGGGTTAGACTTAGGTTTTGAGTTAGAGTTAGAGTTATGGTTTGGATTAGGGTTAGTGTTAGTGTTAGGGTTAGGGTTAGGTTTCGGGTTGCGTTTAGTGTTAGGTTTCAGGTTAGGGTTAGTTTTATACTTATGGTTAGCATTATGTTTAAGGCTTGTGTTAGGGTAAAGTTTAGTGTTAGCACTACTATTAGGGTTAGATGTAGTGTTCGTGTTACGGTTAGGGTTACAGTGAGTGTTAGGGTTAGGGTTAGTTTTAGTGTTAGTGTTTGTGTTAGGGTTAGGGTTAGTGTTTATTATACTCTTAGGGTTAGGGAGAGGTTTACAATTAGTTTTAGGTTTAGGTTTAGGGTTAGGTTTAGGGTTAGTGTTATAATTAGTGTTAGGGTTACGGTTAAGATTAGTGATAGGGTTAGGTTTAGGTTTATGGTTAATTTAAGGTAAAGGTTAGGGTTAGGGTTAGGATTATAGTTAGTTTCATGGTTATGGTTAATGTTAAGTTTAGTGTTACTTTTAGAGTAAAGGTAAGGGTTAGAATTAGGGTTAGGGTTAGCCTTAGCATTAGAGTTTGTGTTAGGCTTAGGGTTAGGGTGAGTGTTAGTGTTAGGGTTAGGTGTGTGTTAGGGTTAGGGTTAGGGTAAATTATACTGTTACGGTTAGGGACAGGTTTAGATTTAGTGTTACAGTTAGGGTTATGGTTAGGGTTCTGGTTATATTTACGGTTAGGTTTATGGTTTGTGTTAGGGTTAGGGTAAGTGTTAGATTTAGGGTTAGCATTAGGATTAGTATTAGGTTTGTGTTATGGTTAAAGTTAGTTAAGTATAGGGTTATGGTTATACTTAGGGTTACCGTTAGGGTTAGGGTTAAGGTTTGTTTTAGGGTTAGGGTTAGGGTTATGGTTACAAATAAGATTAGGGTTATATTCAGGGTTCCAATTAGGGTTAGGTTTAGTTTTAGGAGTATGATTGGGTTTAGAGTTAGAGTTAATATTAGTGTTAGGTTTAGAGGTAGAGTTAGGGTTTGTGTCACAGTTAGGGTTAGGCTTATGGTTAGGACTAGGGTTAGTGATAAATTTTGGGATATGGTTAGGTTTAGATTTAGTGATAGGGTTAGGTTTGGTGTTAGGTTATAGTTAGGGTTAGGGATAGGGTTAGTGTTACAGTTAGTGTTAGTGTTAGTGTTAGTGTTAGGGTTAGGGTTAGTGTTAGTGTTAGTGTTAGGTTTTGGGTTAGACTTCAGGTTCATGTTAGAGTTAGTGTTTTGTTTGGATTAGTGTTAGGGTTAGTGTTAGGGTTAAGGTTAGGGTTAGCATTGGGTTGAAGGTTATGGTTAGTGTTAGGGTTAGGGATAGGTTTAGGACTATCTTTAGGGTTAGGTTTAGGGTTAAGTTTAAGGTTCGTATTAAGGTTAAGTTAAGGGTTAAGTTTAGTGATAGGGTTAGAATAAGTGTTTGTGTTAGTGTTAGGGTTACGGTGAGTGTTAGGGATAAGGTGAAAGATAGAATTAGGGTTAGGTTCAGTGTTATTGTTTGTGTTAGGGTTAGGGTTAGGGCTTATTATAGTATTTGGGTTAGGGATAGATTTAGAGTTAGTGTTAGGCTTAGGGTTAGGTTTAGGGTTAGTGTTATGATTACTGTTAGTGTTATGGTTAAGGTTAGTGATAGGGTTAGGTTTAGGGTTTGAGTTAGGATTTGGGTTAAGGTTATTGTTAGGGATAGGGTTACAGTTAGGATTAGGATAGGGTTAGGGTTAATGTTAGTGTTAAATTTTGTGTTAGGTTTAGGGTTAGGGTTAGGGTTAGAATTGGGGTAGAGTTAGGGTTAGGATCAGTTTTAGTGTTAGAGTTAAGGTAATAGTTGGGATAAGATTTAGGTTAGTGTCAGGGTTATAGATAAAATTAGGGTTAGAATTAGGGTTAGGTTTAGTGTTTGGATTATGGTAAGGTTTAGAGTTAGAGTTAGGTTTAGTGTTAGGGATAGGGGTAAGGTTCGGGTTAATGTTAGTGTTAGGGTTATGGTTATTGTTAGGGTTAAAAATAGGGTTAGAGTTAGTGTTATGGTTAGTGTTACTGTTAGTGTTAAAATTATAGTTATTGTTAGGTTTAGGGTTAGAATAGGGTTTGTGTTAGGGTTAGGGTTAAGTTTAGAATTAAGGTTAGTGTTAGGGTTAGGGTTAGAATTAGGTTTAGGGTTAGGTTAAGAGTTAGGTTTAGTGTTAGGGTTACCGTAAGAGTTAGTGTTAGGGCTAGGGTTACAGTTAGTGTTAGGTTTAGGTTTATAGTTATGGTTATATTTTGTTTTAGGGTTAGGGTTTTGTTAGGGTTAGGGTTACTGTTAGGATTATGGTTTGTGTTAGAGTTAGGGTTAGTGTTAGGTTTAGGGTTAGGGTTAGGGTTAGTGTTAGGGATAAGTTTGGAGTAAGGGTTGTGGTTAGTGTTAGGGTTAGGGTTATTGTTAGGGTTAAGGATCGGGTTCGGGTTATGGTTAGGTTTAGTTTATTTTTAGATTTAGAGTTAGTGTTGGGTTTACAGTTAGTGTTCAGGTAAGCATTAGGGTTAGCATTAGGGTTAGTTTTAGGGTTAGTGTTAGAATAGGGTTAGGGTTAGAGTTAGATTTAGTGTAAGGGTTTATATTAAGGTTAGAATTAGTGTTACGATTAAGATTAGATTTAGAATTAGGGTTGTGTTAGTGTTTCGAATAGGGATTGTGTTTAGGTTATGTTTAGGATTCGGGTTAGGGTTAGGGTTAGGGTTAGGGTTAGGGTTAGTGTTAGGGTTAGGTTAGGGTTATGGTTATGGTTATGGTTAGGGTTCGTTTTAGGGTTAGATTTAGGGTAAGGGTTAGGGTTAGTGTTAGATTTAGTGTTATGGTTAGGATTAGGGTTAGGGTTAAAATTAGTTTGGGGATTAGGTTTAAGGTTAGGTTAAGGTTAGGGTTAGGGTTAAGGTTAGTGTTAGGGTTAGTTTTAGGGTTTGTGTTAGATTTAGAGTTAGGTTTCAGGTGAGGTTTAGGGTTAGGGTGATGGTTAGGGTTATTTTTAGTGTTAGGTTTAGGGTTAGAGATAGGTTTAGATTTATTGCTAGGGTTCGGGTTAGTGTTAAATTAGATTTAGGGTTAGTGTTAGGGTTAGGGTTAGAGTTAGGATTAGGGTTACTGTTTGTTTTAGGGTTATGTTTATGGTTAGCTTTAGAGTTAGGTTTAGTGTTAAGTTTTTGTTTAAGTTTAGGAAATGATTTCACGTTAGTGTAAGGTTTTCGAGTTTGGTAAGGGTTAGGTTTAGTGTTAGGATTAGTGTTAGGTTTATTGTTATGGTTACTGTTAAGTTTAGGGTTTGGTTTATGTTTAGTGTTAGCATTAGTGTTAGGGTTAGTTTTAGGTTTATATTAGGGTTAGAATTAGTGTTAGGATTAAGGTTACATTTAAAATTAGTGTTTGTGTTAGGGTTTCTGGTAGGGCTAGGTTTTCGATTATGGTTAGGATTTGGGTTAGGGTTAGGGTTAGGGTTAGGTTAGGGAAGGGTTAGGATTTTTTTAGGGTTAGATTTAGGATAAGGTTTAGGGTTAGGGTTAGGGTTAGGATTAGTGTTACGGTTCGGGTTAGGGTTTGTGTTAGATTTAGAGTTGAGTTTAGGGTGAGGGTTAGGATTAGGCTTAGGGTTATTTTTAGGGTTAGGTTTAGGGTTAGAGATAGGGTTAGGGCTAGTGTTAGGGTTTGGGTTAGGGTTAGAGTTATTGTTAGTGTTATTTTTAGGGATAGGGTTATGGTTAGGATTAGCGTTAAGTTTAGGTTTGGGGTAGGGCTTAGTGTTAGGTTTAGTGTTAGAGTTTGTGTTAAAATTATGGTTAGTGTTAAGTTTAGGGTTAGGGTTTGTGTTTGGGTTAGAGTTAGGTTTAGTGTTAGTGTTAGGGTTTGCATTGGAGTTTGTGTTAGGGTTAGGGTTAGTATTAGAGTTAGTGTTACATTTAGGGATAAGGTAAGTGTTAGTGTTAGAGTTAGAGTTAGGGATAAGGTTAGGGTAAGGGACATTTTTACGATTAGTGTTAGGATTATGATTAGTGTAAAGTTTGGTGTTACTGTTAGGATTAGGGTTAGGGATAGTGTTAGGGTTGGGTATAAGTTTAGGTTTAGGGTTAGTGTTAGGATTAAGGTTATGTTTAGCTTTAAGTTTTGTGTAAGGGTAAATGTTAGGATTAAGGTTAAGGTTAGTTTAAGAGTTAGGGTTAGGGTTAGGGTTAGTGTTTGGTTAAGGGTTAGGTTAAGGCATTGAGTTAGGTTTAGGTTTAGAGTTAGTGTTAGGTTTATGTACAGGATTAGGTTTAGATTTAGTATTATGGTTATGTTTAGGGTTAGTGTAAAGTTTAGGGTTACGGTTACTGTTAGGGTAAGGTTTAGGGTTAGGGTTAGGGTTAGGAGGAGGTTTATTATTAGTGTTAATGATAGGGTTAAAATTAGGGTTAGGGTTAGCTTTAGGTTTAGTTTTAGTGTTAGTCTTAGGGTTAGGGTTAGGTTTAGGTTAAGTTATAAGTTTAGGATTCGTGTAAGTTTTACGGTTTGTTGTAGGGTTGGGTTAGGGTTTCTGTTAGGGATAGGGTTAGGGTTAGAGTTAGGGTTTTTATTATATTAAGGGTTAGAGTTATTGTTAGTGTTAGTGTTATGGTTAGGCGAAGGGTGGGGTAGGGTAGGGGTAGGGTAAGAATGAAGGTTAGGTTTAGGGTTAGTGTTAGTGTTAGGTTTAGGGTAAGGGATAGGTTTAGGGTTAGTGTGAGGGTTAAAATTAGGGTTAATATTACGGTTAGGGTTAGGGTTAAGTTTAAGTTTAATGTTAGGTTTAGGGCTGGTTTAGGATTAGTGTTAGGGTAAAGGTTAGGGTTAGTGTTAGGTAAGGGTTAGAGTTAAGATTAGCTTAGGTTTAGGGTTGTGGTTTGGGTTATGATTTGTGTTAAGGTTAGGGTTAGAGTTAGGTTTTGTGTTAGGTTTAGTGTTAGGTTATGAGTTTGTGTTAGGGTTACTCTTAGGGTTAGTGTTAGGTTTTGTGTTAGGGTTAGGGCTAAGTTTAATGTTAGGATTAGGTGAAAGTGTTTGGTTAGGTTTAAGATTAGTGTTTTACTTAGGTTTAGAGTTAAGTTTAGAGTTTGATTTAGGGTTAGGGTTAGAGATAGTGTTAGGGATAGTGTTAGGGTTAGGGTGAGGTTTAGAGTAAGGATTAGGGTTAGGGTTAGGGTTAAAATTAGAGTTATGTTTAGAGTTATGGTTAGGATTAATATTAGCTTTAGGGTTAGGATTGGGGTTAGTGTTAGTGTTTTGGTTAAAATTAGGTTAAGGGTTAGGGTTGGTGTTAGGTTTAGGGGTCATGTTATGGTTAGGGTTAGGATAGTGTNAGGGTTAGGTTTAGGGTCAGGTTTAGTGTTGGGATTAAGGGTAGGGTTAGGGTTAGTGTTAGGGTTATGGTTAGGGTTAGTGTTAAAATTAGGGTTAGTGTTAGGTCTAGGGTTAGGGTTAGTGATAGGGTTAGGATTATGGTTAGGAATAACATTAGGGTTAGGGTTAGATTTAGTGTTTGGTTTAGTGTTAAACTTAGGGTTAGGATTAGGTAAGGGTTAGTGTTACAATTAGGTTAGGGTTAGGATGTTGGTTTAGGTTAGGGTTTGTGTTAGGATTACTGTTAGGATTAGGGATATGGATTAGTTTAGGTTTAGGGTTACAGTTAGGGTGAGGGTTAGGGTTAGGGTCCATGTTGGTTTATGGTTAATGTTAGTGTAAGGGATATGGTTAGGGTTAGTGTTTGGTTTATGGTTAGATTTAGGATTAGTCTTAGTTTTAGGGTTAGGGTTAGTATTATGCTTAGTGTTAGGTTTAGGTTAGGGTTAGTGTTACAGTTTGGTTAAGGTTAGGGTTAGGTTTAGGGTTAGGTTTAGGGTTCGTATTAAGGTTAGGGTTAGGTTTGGGTTCATATTAGGGTAGGGTTAAAGTTAGTGTTAGGGTTAGGGTTAGAGTTTGGGTTAATGTTAGGGTTAGTGTTAGTGTTCAGGTTAAGTTTAGGATTATGGTTATTTTTAGGGTTAAGGTTAATGTAAATTTAGGGATAAGATTAGAGTTAGGTTAGTGTTAGGTTTATGGTTAAGTTTACGGTTTATGTTATGGTTAGTGTTAGGGTTAGGATTAGGGTTAGGGTTGCAGTTAGGATTAGGGTTAGTGTTAGTGTTAGGGATAATGTTAGGGTTAGGGTTACTGTTAGTGTTAGGGTTAGCTTCAGCGTTAGGATAAGGTTTAGGTTTAGGTTTGGGGATATAATTAGAATTAGTGTTAGTGTTAGTGTTCATGTTAAGGTTAGAATTAGGGTCAGGGTTAAATTAGGGTTAGGGTTAGTTTAAGGGTTCAGGATAGAGTTTGTGTTAGCATTAGGGTTACGGATAGTGTTAGGGTTAGGGTTTGGGTTAGTGTTAGGGTTAGTGTTAATGTTTGGGTTATGTTTAGAAGTAGAGTTAGTGTTAGGGTTAGGGTTAATGTAAATTTAGGTTAAGGATTAGGGTTAGGTTAGTGTTAGGGTTTTGGTTAAGTTTACTGTTTATGTTACGGTTAGTGTTAGGGTTAGGATTAGGGTTATGGTTGCAGTTAAGTTTAGGGTTAGTGTTAGTGTTAGAGATAGTGTTAGGGTTATGGTTAGGGTTAGTGATAGGGTTAGGTTCAGCATTAGGATAAGGTTTAGGTTTAGGTTTAGGGTTATAATTAGAGTTAGTGTTAGTGTTAGGGTAAGTTAGGGTTGGGTTAGGGTTAGTGTTAGGATTAGGGTTAAATTAGGGTTAGGATTAGGGTTACGGTTAGTGTCAGCATTGGGGTTGGGTTTGGGTTTAGGGGTCATGTTAAGGATAGGGTTAGGGTTGGATTTAGGTTAGGCTTAGGGTTTGGCTAAGGATTCATATTATTGTTAGCAGTAGGGTTACTGTTAGGTTTACATTTAGGGTTAGTGTTAGGGTTAGTGTTAGGGTTAAAGGTAGGGTTAGCGTTAGTGTACGATTTAGTATTATAATTAGGTTTAAGGTTAGAGTTAGAGTTGGGGATTAGGGTTAATGCATGTTTAGAGTTAGGTTTAGTTTTAATGTAAGGGTTAGGTTTAGGGATAGTGTTAGTGTTTGGGTTAGTGTTAGGGTTAAAGTTAGGGTTCAGTTTAGGGTTAGGGTTAGGGTTGATGGTATTGTTACATTTAGGGTTACTGTTAACTTTAGATAAGTGTTAGGGTTAGTGTTATGTTTAGGATTAGGGTTATGTTTAGGTTTAGGATTATGGTTAGCATTTGGTTTTAGATTACAGTTAGGGTTAGACATAGTGTAAGGGTTAGGTTTAGGGTTAGGGTTAGGTTTAAGGTAAGGGTTAGGGTTACTCTTAGGTTTAGGGTTAGAGTTCGTGTTAGGGTTAGGGTTAGATTTATGTTTATAGTTAGGGTTAGGGTTAGGATTAAAGTTAGTGTTAGGTCAGTGTTTGTGTTAGGGTTATTTTATGGTTAGGGTAATGATTAGGGTTAGGGTTTGTGTTACACTTAGAGTTAGGGTTAATGTTAGGGTTAGAGTAAGGGTTAGGTTTTTTGTTAAGTTAAGGTTTAGGGATAGGGTCAGGGTTATGATTAGAGTTAGTGTTACTTTTTGGGTTAGGGTTAGGGTGAGTGTTAGGCTTACGGTTAGGGTTAGTGTTAAGGTTAGTTTTAGGTTTAGGTTTAGTGTTATGGTTAGGGTAAGTGCTATGATTAGGATTAGGGTTAGGCTTTGGTTTAGAGTTACAATTAGTTAGAGTTACGGTTAGGATTAAGGTTAGGGTTAGTGTTAAGATTAGTGTTAGGGTTGGGGTTAAGTTTCATGTTAGGTTTAGGGTTAGGGTTAGGTTTACATAGGGTTAATGTTAGGGTTATGGATAGTGTTAAGGTTACGTTAGGGTTAGGGTTAATGTTACGGTGTGTTTTAGGGTTAGATTTAAGGTTAGGAATAGTGTTAGTTTTAGGTTTAGGGTTAGGGTTAGGGTTAGTTTTAGGGTTACGGTTAGGATTAGCTTTAGAGTTGGGTTAAGTTTACAGTTAGTGTTAGCATTAGGGTTAGGGTTATTGTTAGTGTTAGATTTAGGATTAGGCTTCATGTTAGGATTAGGGTTAGGGTTAGGATTAGGATTAGTGCTAGGTTTAGGTTTCGGCTTACTGTTAGTGTCAGTGTCAGGGTTAGGGTTAGGAATAGTGTTAGGGTTAGGGATAGGTTTAGATACTGTTAGGGTTAGGGTTAAGGTTAGCGTTAGTGTCACTTTTAGGGTTAAGGTTAGGGTTAGTGTTATGGTTAGGTTTAGTGTTAGGTTTTGTTTAAATGTGAGGGTAAGGTTTAGGGTTAGGTTTAAGGTTAGGGTTTGGATTAGAGTTAGGATTAGGTTTAGGGTTCTGCTTAGGGTTAGGATTAGTGTTAGTGATAGGGCTAGGGTTTGTGTTAGTGTTAGGGTTAGTTTTAGTTTTTGTGTTATGGTTAGTGTGAGGTTTAGCATTACAGTTAGTATTAGGGTTAAAGTTAGTGTTAGATTTATGGTTAGGCTTAAGGTTAGGGTTGAGGTTAGTGTTAGTGTTAGGTTTAGTTTTAGGGTTAGTGTTGGGTTTAGGGTTAGATTTAAGATTAGGGTTAGAAATAGGTTTAGCGTTAGTGTTAGGGATGGGATTAGGTTTTTGGTTAGCTTTATAGTTAGTGTTAGGGTTAGGGATAGTGTTAGATTTAGGATTAGGTTTAGGGTTAGGGTAGGGTGAAGATTAGGGTTAATGTTATGGTTAGGTTTAGATTTAGGATTAGGGTTATGGATAGGGTCAGTTAGGAAGAGGGTTCAGTTTAGAGTTAGGGTTTGGTTTAGGTTTAAGGTTAGGGTTAGGGTTAGTGTTAATATTAGTGTTAGATTCATGGATATGTTTTGTGTTATGGTAAGTGTTAGGTTTAGGGTTTCTGTTAGGGCTAGTTATAAGGTTAGGGTTAGGGTTAGGGTTAGGGTTAGAGTTACAATGAGGCTTAGGATTAGGTTTAGGGTTAGTTTTATGGTTACGTGTAGGATAGGGTCAATGTTAGTTTTACGGTTAGTTTTAGGGTTACGGTTTTTGTTAGGTTTAGGGTTAGTTTGAGAGTTAGGTTTAGTGTATGTGTTAGTGTTAGTTTTAGGGTAAACGTTAGGGATAGTGTTAGGATTTGGGATATATTCAGGGTTACCTTTAGGGTTAGGGATAGGGGTAGAATTAGTGTTACGCTAGGGTTAGGGTTTGGTTAATGTTCGGGTAAGGGTTAGGGTTAAGGTTATTTTTCGGTTTAGGGTTAGGGTAATGGTTCGGGTTAGTGTAACGGTTAGTGTTAGGTTAGTGTTAGGGTAAGAAATATGGTTTGTGATAGGGTAAGGTTTAGTTTTAGGTTTAGGGTTAGGGTTTGTGTTAGGTTTAGGTTTAGTTTTAAAGTTAGGGTTAGGATTAGGGTTAGTGTTAGGATTAGTGTTCATGAGAGATATATGGTTTGTGTTAGGGTTAGGTTTTGGGTTAGGGTTACGGTTAGCGTTAGGTTTAGGTTTAGGGTTAGGGTTAGGTTTAGTTTTAGAGTTAGGGTTAGTGTTAGTGTTAGGATTAGTGTTCGTGTGAGATATATAGTTTGTGTTAGGGTAAGGGTTAGTGTTTTGGTTAGGATTAGAGTTAGAGTGAGGCTTAGGGTTAGGTTTAGGATTAGTTTAGGTGTTACTATTAGGTTAGGGTTAGTGTTAGGGTAAGGGTTAGGATTAGTGTTAAGATTAGGGTTAGGTTTTGTGTTAGGGTAAGGTTTAGGGTGAGGGTTAAGGGTAGGGTTAGGGTTAGAGTTAGGTTCAGTGTTAATATTAGGGTTACAGTAAGGAATAGGTATAGGATTAGGGTTACTTTTAGATTTATAGTTAGAATTAGGGTTCATGTTTATGGTTAGGGTTAAGGTTAGAGTTATGGTTAGTGTTAGGGTTAGGGTTATGTTTAAGGTTAAGGTTAGCTTTAGGGTTAGGATTAGGGTTAGGTTTCTGGTTAGGATTAGGGTTAGTTTTCACAAAGGGGTTAGGATTTAGGTTAGGGTTAGTGTTAAATTCAGTGTTAGGGTAAGAATTATGGTTTGTGTTAGGGTAAGTGTTAAGTTCAGGTTTTGTATTAGGGTTAGAGTTAAAATTAGGATTTTATGATTAGAAAGAGGGTGAGAGTGAGGTGTAGGGTTAGGGTTAAGGTTAGTTTCATATTTATGGGTAGTTTAGGTATAGTGTTAGTGTAAGGGATAGTGTTAGTGTTAGTGTTAAATAAGGGTCAGGGATAAATTTAGTGTTAGGTTTAGTGTTAGGGTTAGGGTTAGGGTTAGGAATAGGGTTATTTTTGGGGTTATAGTTAGTGTTACTATTAGGGTTATTTTAGAATTAGGGTTTGTGTTTGGTTTAGGGTTAGAATTAGGGTTAGTGTTACGTAAGGGTTAGAGTTAGGGTTCAGTTAGAGTTAGGGTTAGTGTTAGGTTTAGAGTTTGGTTTAGTGTTAGGGTTTGTTATAAAATTATGGTTGGGGTTAGGGCTAGTGTTAGGGTTAGGGTTAGGTTTAGGGTTAGTGTTAGGGTTAGAGTTAGGTTTAGGGTTAGGTAAGTGTTAGGACTAGGTTTAGGTTAGGGTTAGTGTAAGGATTAGTGTCAGGTACAGGATTAGATTTAGTGTTAGGGTTAGGGTTAGTGTTAGGGTTAGTGTTAGGTTTAGGGTTAGGGCTATGGTTTTGGTCAGGGTTAGTGTCATTGTCCGTGTAGTGTTACTGTTATGGTTAGGGTTATGTTACATTTAGTGTTAGTGTTAGTGTTAATATTAGGGTTAGGGTTAATTTTGGTGTTAGTGTTAGTGATAGGTAAATGTTAGGATTAGTCTTTACAGTTATGTTTAGGTTATATTTAGGGTTATGTTTTGGGTTAGGGATTGTGTTAGGGTTACGGTTATCATTAGGGTTAGGATTGCATTAGGTTTAGGATTAGAGTTATGGTTATGATTACTGTATGGGTTAGTGTTAGGTTAGGGTTAGGGTTAGGGTTAGATTTAATGTTGTTTATTGTTAATTTTAGGGTTAGTTTTAGGATTAGGGTTAATGATAGTATTAGAGTTAGGATTAGGGTTAGGTTTAGTGTTAGGGTTAGGATTAGGATTTGTGTTAGGGTTATGTTTAAGATTATATTTAGGGTTACGGTTACAGTTAAGTTTAGCGTTAGGGTTAGGGTTAGGGTTAGGGCAGGGTTAAGATTAGTGTTAGTGTTCGGGTAAGGGTTAGGATTAGGGTTAATGTTAAAGTTAGGTTTAGGTTTAGGGTTAGGTTAGGCTTAGGGTTAGGTTTAGGGTCCGTGTTACGGTGAAGGTTAGGGTAAGTGTTAGCTTTAGGTTTATGGTTACTGTTATGATTAGAGATAGTGTTAGGGTTAGGGTTAGCTTTATATGTAGGTTTAGAGTTAGGATTAGGACTAGGTTTAAGAATAGCTTTAGGTTTAGGGTTAGGCTTAGAGATATTATTACAGTTAGGATTAAATTTATGTTTAGGGTTAGGGATAAAGTTAGGATTAGTTTTAGTGCTAAGGTTAGTTTTAAGGTAAGAGTTAGGTTTTCAGGCTCCGGTTGTGGCTCAGCGGTAGAGCGCTCGTCTCGAACGCACAGGACCCTGGGTTTGATCCTCAGCACCACGTAAAAAATAAATGATTGAAATAAAGGTATTGTGTCCAACTATAAAATAAATATTATAAAAAAAAAAGAGTTAGGGTTTCTTTTAGGGTTAGGGTTAGAGTTACGGTAGGTTTTCTGTTAGGATTAGTTTAGAATTAGTGTTAGTGTTAGGGTTAGGATTACGGTTAGGGTTAGGTTTAGGGTTACGGTTAGAGTTTGTGTTAGTATTAGCGTTAGGGTTAGTGTTATGGTGAAGAATAGGGTTAGGGTTAGGTTTAGGTTCATGTTAAGTTTAGGATTAAGATTAGTGTTCGCTTTAGGTTTAGGGTGAGGGTTAGAGTTAGAGTTAGGGTTAGTGTTAGTGTTAGGTTAGTGTTATGGTTATGGTTAGTGTTAGTGTTAGGGTAAAGGGTAGAGTTAGAATTTGGTTTTGTGTTAGGGTTAGTGTTATGGATAGGGTTAGGTAAGGGTTCTAGTTATGGTTCATGTTAGTGTAAGGGTTAGGGTAAATGTTAGGTTTAGGTTTAGGGTTACAGTTAGGGTTATTGTTAGGGTTAGGTAAAGGGTTAGCATTAGTGTTTGTTTTAGGGTTATACTTAGGATTAGGGAGAGAGTTAGGGTTGGGTTAGGTTTAGTGTTAGGTTTAGGGTTACGGTTAGGGTGACGGTTAGTGTTAGTGTTTGGGTTAGGGTTATACTTAGGTTTAGGGAGAGAGTTAGGGTTTTGTTAGGTTTAGTGTTAGGTTTAGGGTTAGGGTTAGGGTGACGGTTAGTGTTAGGGTTAGTGTTATGGTTAGGGTTAGGTAAGGGTTAGTGTTAGGGTTAGGTTTCATGTTAGGTTTAGGTTTAGAGTTAGTGTTAGGTTTAGGTTTAGTGTTACGGTTAGGGTTAGGGTTAGTGTTAGGGTAAGGGTTAGGGTTAGGATTAGTGTTTTGATTAGGGTTTTTTCTAGGTTTATGGTTAGTGTTAGGGTTAGGTTTAGGGTTATGGTGAGGTTTAGGGTTAGTATTAGCAGTTCTGTTAGTGTTAGGGTTAGGGCCACGGTTAGGGTTAGTGTTAGTGTTAAGGTTAGAGTTAGGTTTAGGGTTAGTATTAGGGTTAGGGTTAGGGTTTGGTTGAGGCTTCGGCTTAGTGGTATAGTTAGGGTTAGGTTTCATGTTAGGGTTAGGGTTAATGTTAGGGTTAGTGTTCTGGTTAAAGTTAGGGTTACTTTTAGATAAGGGTTATCATTACTGTTTGGTTATGGTTGGGTATGGATTGGGTTATGGTTTGTGTTAGATTTGGGTTTAGGGTTAGGGTTAGATTTAAGATTAGGGTTAAGGTTAGTGTTAGGGTTATGGTTATTGTTAGTGTTAGGTTTAGAGTTATGTTTATTGTTAGCTTTAGTGTATAGGTTTAGGGTTAGCATTACGGTTAGTTTTAGGGTTAGGGATAGGCTAAGGGTTAGGGTTAGTGTTAGGGTTAGTGTTAGGTTTAGTGTTAGTGTTTGTGTTAGGTTTAAGTTCGTGTTACGTTTAGCGGTAGAGATAGGGTAAGTTTTATGGTTAGGGTTAGGGTTAGGGTTAGAGATAGTGCTAGGTTTAGGGTTAGGATTAGGTTTATTTTTAATGTTAGGGTTAGTGTTAGGTTTATTGTTAGGGTTCTATTAGAGTTGAGGTTAGTGTTTGGGTTAGAGTTCGTGGTTAGGGTTAGGTATGGGTGAGAATCAGGGTTAGATTATGGTCAGGGTTATGGTTAGGGTTATGGTTTGTGTTAGGGTTAGAGTTAGAGTTAGTGTTAGTGTTAGGGATAGGGTTTCGGTTAGTGTTAGTGTTAGTGTTAAAGTTAGGGTTAGGTTTAATGTTAGCCTTAGGGTTAGGGTTAGGTTTTGGGTGAGGGTTGGACATAGTGGAATGTTTAGAGTTAGTGTTCGTGTTAGTGTTAGTGTTAGAATTAGGGTCAGTGTTAGGGCAATTGTTAGAGTTAGGATTAGGGTTAAGTTTAGGTATGGATTAGCATCATGGTTAGGTTAGGAATAGGGTTGTGGTTTGGGTTAGAGTTTGTGTTTGGGTTAGGGTTAGGGTTAGGGTTAAGTTTAAGGTTAGGGTTAGGGTTAGGCTTAGTGTTAAAGTTAGTTTTTTGGTTAGGTTTTGGGTTAGTGTTAGGGTTAGGGTTAGGGTTCATGATAGGGTAATGGTTAGGTTTAGGATTAGGGTTCATGTTAGGGTTTGGTTTAGGTTCAGTGATAGTTTTAGGTTTAGGTTTAGGGTTAGGTTTAGTGTTACACTTAGGGTTAGGGTTAGGATTAGTATTAGTGTTTTAGTTAGGATTAGAGCTAGGTTTAGGGATAGTATTAGGGTTAGAGTTTGAGTAAGGTGAGGTTTAGCGTTAGTATTAGAGTTCTTATTAGTGTTAGGTTTAGGTTTAGGGTTACAGTGAGGGTTAGTGTTAGGTTTGTGTTTAGAATTAGAATTGGTTTTAGGTTCAAGTTAAGGTTAGGTTTAGGGTTAATGTTAGGTTAAGATTAGATCTACGGCTTGTGAAACGGTTAGGAGTAGGGTTACGGTTAGCATTAAGATTTGGATTAGTCCTATATTTAGGGTTAGGGTTAGGGTTAGGGTTAGTGTTAGTTTTAAAATTACGGTTCAGGTTAAAGTTAGTGTTAGGGTTACGACTATGTTAGAGTTTGTATAAGGGTTAGGTTAAGGGTTACGGTTATTGTTTGGGTTAGTATTAGGGTAATATTATGATGAGGGTTAGGGTTAGGGTTAGAGTTACGTTTAGGGTTAGGGTTAGGTTTAAAGTTCTTGTTAGGGTTAGTGTTAGGGTTAGGGGTATTTTTCGGTTTAGTGTTAGGGTTAGTGTTAGGGTTAGGGTTAGGGTTGGGGATAGGGACAGGGTTAGTGTTAGGTTTAGGATTAGTGTTAGTGTTAGGGGTATGGTTAGGTTTAGGGTTTTAGTTAGTTTTAGGGTTAGGGTTTGTGTAGGTTTAGGGTTAGGGTTAGGTTAGTGATAGGGTTAGATTTAGGGTTTGGTTTAGTTTTCGTGTTAGGTTTATGGTTATGGTTAGGGTTAATGTTAGGGTTAGGATTAGGTTTAGGGTTAGTGTTAGGGTTAGAATTGGGGTTAGGATTAGTTTTGTTAATACAAATAGGGTTATGCATAATGTTAGGTTTACGATTAGGGTTTGTGTTAACGTTAGGATTAGGGTTAGTGTTACGGTTAGGTTTATTGTTAAAGTTATAGTTAGTGTTAGGTTTACAATTAGGTATAGGTATAGTGTTATAGTTAGGGATAATTTCAAGTTTACTTTTAGATTTAGGGTTAGAGTTAAGTTTACTGTTATGGATAGGGTTAGATATAGCTTTAGGATTAGTGTAATGGTTAGGGTTAGTTTTAGCTTTACTTTTATGGTTAGTGTTAATGTTAGGGTTAGGGTTAGGTAAGGTATAGGGTTAGGGTTGGGTTAGGTTTAGGTTTATGGTTTGGGTTAGGGTTTGTTTTAGTGTTAGGGTTAGGGTTAGCATTAGGTTTAGGGTTAGGGTAAGTTTTAGAGTTAGAGTTAGGGTTAAGGTTAGGGTTAGTGCTCGGTTTAGGGTTAGAATTAGGATAAGTTTTAGGCTTAGTGTTAGGTTTTGTATTATGGTTAGGTTTAGTATTAGGGTTAGGGTTACAGTTCAAATTAGGGTTAGGGTTAGGGTTAATGCTAGTGTTCACTTATGTTTATGATTAGGGTTAGTATTAATTTTAGAATTAGGGTTAGAGTTGTGGTAAGGGTTAGGTTTAATGTTAGTGTTAGTGTTAGGGTTAGGGTTAGGTATAGAGTTAGTGATAGGGTAGGGTTAGAGTTATGGAAAGGTTTAGGTTTAGGTTTAGTGTTAGGTTTAGGGATAGGGTTAGGGTTAGTGTTAGGGTCATGGTTAGAGTTCATGTTAGGGTAAGGGTTATGGTGAGTGTTAGGGTTAGGGTTAGTTTTAGTGTTTGGTTTTGGGTTAGGGTTAGGGTTACAAATAGAGATAGATTTAGGGTTAGTTTTAAATTTACTTTTATGGGTAGTGTAAGGGTTAGTGTTAGAGTTAGTTAAGGTTTAGGGTTAGGGTTGGGTTAGGTTTAGAGTTATGGTTTGCATTATGGTTTGTGATTGGGTTAGGGTTACGATTATGGTTAGGTTTAGGGTTAGAGTTAGAATTAGTGTTAGGGTTAGAGTTAAGGTTAGGTTTAGAATTAGTTTTAGGGTGTTTGTTAGGGTTAGTGTTAGGTTTAGGTTTAGGGAAAGTTCTAGGTTAGTGTTAAGATTAGGTTTAGTGTTAAGGTTAGGGTTAAGTTTTGAGTAAATGCTCAGGTTAGTGTTAGGGTTAGGGTAAGGTTTATGGTTAGGGTCAGGCTTAGGTTTAAGGTTAGGTGTAGTGTTTGGTTAGGGTTAGTGTGAGTGTTAGGGTTAGAGTTAGGGTTAGAGTTAGGGTTATAGTTACTTTTAGTGTTTGAAATAGGGTTAATGTAAGGGTTATGGATAGTGTTAGGGTGAAAGATAGGTTTAGAGTTAGTGTTAGGCTTAGGTTTAGGATTATTATTACATTTAGGTTAAGGGTTAGGTTTAGAGTTAGTGTTAGGGTTAGGGATAGGGATAAAAATATGGTTAGTATTAGGATAAGTGTTAGTGTTAGAGTTAGTGTTAAATTTAAGTTTAGGTTTAGGGTTTGGATTAGTGTTACTCTATGGTTAGGTTAGGGTTAGGGTTAGTGAATGGTTTAGGGTTATGTTTAGGGTTAGTGTTAGTGATAGGGTTAGCGTTGTATTTAGGGATACTGTTCAGGTTAGACGTAAGATTTATGTTACTGTTAGTGGTAGTGTTAGCGATAGTGTTAAGGTTAGTGTTAGGTATAGTGTTAGGGTTAGGGTTCATGTTAGTGTTAGCATTAAGGTTAGGGTTAGGGTTACTGTTAGGGTTAGGGATAGTTTTGGTATTAGTTAGGTTTAGTTTTGGTACTAGGCTAGGGGTTAGGGTTAGGGTTCTGGTTAGGCTTAGGTTTAGTTATAGAGTTAGTGTTAGGATTAGGGTTTGTGTTAGGGTCAGGGTTAGGTTTAGGTTTTCAGTTAAGGTTAGGTTTAGTTTAGTGTTAGGATTAGGGTTTGGGTAAGTGTTATGATTTGGCTTAGAATTAGTCTTTCATTTAGGGTTAGGATAAGGTTTAATGTTAGTGTTAAGGTTAGGGTTAGGGTTAGTATCAAGTTCAGGTTTAGGGTTAGGGTTAGTGACAGGATTAGTGTTAAGTTTAGGATCCGTGTTAGTGTTAGTGTTATGTTTAGTTTTAAGGTTAGGGTTAGTCTTAGGGTTAGGGTTAGTGTAGGTACAGGTTAGGGTAGGTTAGTGAGATAATTAGCATTAGGGTTTTCTGTTAGGGTTATGTTTAGGATTATTGTTAGGGTTAGGATTAGGCTTACGGTTAGGTTTAGGGTTAAGGTTAGTGTTAGGATTAGTGTTAAGGTTTGTGTTAGGGTTAGGGTTAGTTTTATTGATTGGGTTAGGTTTAGGGTTAAGGTTACATTTACAGTTAGTGTTAGGTGTAGGTTTAGTGTTAGGGTTAGTGTCAGTGTTAGGGTTATGTTTATGTTTAGGTATACTGTTAGTTTCAGGGATAGGTTTAGGGTGAGCGTTAGGCTGAGGGTTCTGTTTAGTGTTACAGTTACACTTAGGGTTAGGTTTAGGGTTAGTATTAGGGTTAGTGTTAGGGTTAGGGTTAAGGTTAGGTAAGGGTTAGGGTTAGGGTTGAGTTAGGTTTAAGTTTATGGTTTCGGTTAGGGGTTAGTGTTTGTGTTAGGATTAGGGTTAGGGTTAGGGTTAAAGTTAGGTTTAGGATTAGGGTTAGAGTTAGGGTTACTGTTAGAGTTAAAGTTAGGGTAAGTTTTAGAATTAGTGTTAGGGTAAGGGTTAGGGTTAGGGTAAGTTTTAGAGTTACTGTTAGATTTAGGGTTAGTGTTAGGGTTAGAATTAGGGTTAGAGTTAGTGCTCGGGTTATAGTTAGGGTAAGGTTGAGGGTTAGGGTTATGGTTAGGTTTAAGGTTAGGTTTAGTATTAGGGTTTAAGATAGCTTTAGGGTGAAGGTTAGTGTTAGGATTACTTTAGGGTTGGTTTTAGGTTTAGTGTTAGGGTGTGTATTAGGGTAAGTGTTAGTATTAGGGTTAGGATTACAGTTCAGATTAGGGTTAGGTTTAGTGTTAGGGTAAGTGTTATGGTTAGTGTTAGGTTTAGTGTTAGAGTTATGGTAAGGGATAGCTTTAGGGTTAGTGTTAGGATTAGGGATAAGATTAGGCATAGTGTTAGGATTAAGTTAGGGTTCATGTAAGGATTAGAGTTAGGGTGAGTGTTAGGGTTAGGGTTAGGTTTAGGTTGAGGGTTATGGTTAGTTTTAGTGTTTGAGTTAATGTTAGGTTTAGGGTATGGATAGTGTTAAGTTTAGGGATAGATTTAGGGTTAGTATTAGGCTGAGTTTCAGAGTTAATATTACATTTAAAGTTAGTGTTAGTTTTAGGGTTAGTGTTAGGTTTAGGTTTAGGGATGGGGTTAGTGTTAGGATTAGGGTTAGTTTTAGGGTTAGTGTTAAGTTTATGTTTAGATTTATGGTTAGGATTAGTGTTACTATTAGGTTAGGGTTAGGGTTAGCGTTAGTATTAAGGTTAGGGTTAGAGTTAGTAATAGGTTTAGGGTTATGTTTAAGGTTAGTGTTAGTGATAAGGTTATGGTTTGGGTTAGGTTCAGTGTTTGGGTTATGGTTAGGATTAGTATTAGGGTTAGTGTTGGTGTAAGGGATAGGGTTAAGGTTAGTGTTAGGGTTAATGTTAGAATTAGGGTTAGGTTTAGGGTTTGGGTTTAGCTTAGGGTGAGGTTTAGGCTTAGGGTATGTGTGAGGGTTAGGGTTACAGTTACGGATAGAGGTAGTGTTATGGATGGGGTTATTGTTATGGTTAGTATTAAGGTTTGTGTTAGGGTGAGGGTTAGGTTTAGGGTTATGCTTATGGTTACTGTTAGGATTCAGGTTAGGGTTAAGTTTAGGGTTAGAGTTAGGGTTCATGGTAAAGTTATGGTTAAGGTTAGGGTTAGGGTTCATGTTACGGATATGTTTAAGGTTAGTGTTATGTTTAGTTTAGTGTTAGGATTAGGTTTAGTGTTAGGATTAATGCTTTTGTTAGGGTTAGTGTTATTTTTAGTTCTAGTATTAGGATTACAGTTAGGGATAGGGTGAGGTTTATGGTTAGTATTAGCATTCGGGTTAGGGTTAGGTTTAGGATTAGGGTTCAGGTAAGTGTTAGGTTTATTGTTAGGGTTAGGGTTACAGTTAAAGTTAGGGTTACGGTTAGGGTTAGTGTTAGGGTTAAGATTAGGTTTAGGTTTGTTTAAGGGTTAGGGTTAGAGTTAGGGTTAGGTTTAGGGTTGGTGTTAGGTTAGTATTTGGGTAATGGTTAGGATTAAGTTTAAAGTTAGTGTTAGCGTTAGTGTTAGTGTTACAGATAGGGTTAAGTTGAGTGTTAGGTTAAGTATTAAGGTTAGGATTACGGTTACGGATAGAGTTAGTGTTAGTGTTAGGGTTAGGGTTAGGGTTAGTGTTAGGGTTTGTGTAAGGGTGACGGTTAGGGTTAGGGTTAGAATTACAGTTATGATTAGAATTCAGATTAGGGTTGGTGTTGGGGTACAATTAGGATTGGGTTAGTGTTAAGGTTTGTGTTAGGGTTAAATTTAGGGTTATTTAAGTTTATTGTTAGTGTTATCATTAGATTTAAATTAAGGTTTGTTTTAGGTTTAGTGTTAGGGTTAGGGTAAGGTTTAGGTTAGGTATAGGGTTAGGGTTAGGTTAGGGTTAGGGTTTTGGTTAGCATGAGGTTTTGTGTTACGGTTAGTGTTAGGGATAGGGTGAAGTTTAGGGTTAGGTTTAGTGTTAGGGTTAGGGTTAGGGTTTGTGTTAGGGTTAGTGTTAGGGTTAGGGTTAGGTTTTGAGGTAGGTAGAGAGTAAAGTTTAGGATTAGGTTTAGAGTTAGTCTTCATATTAGGGATAGGGTTAGTGTTAGTGATAGGGTTAGGGTTGGGGTTAGGTTTCATGTTAGGTTAGGTTTAGGATTAGTGTTAGGGTTAGTGTTAGAGTTAGGGTTCATGTTAGATTTAGTGTTATGGTTAGGATTAGAGTTAGTTTTAGGGTTAGTGAAAGTGTTAGGTTTAGGGTTAGGATTTGGGTTAGAGAAAGGTTTAGTATTAGCATTAGGATTAGTGTTAGAGTTAGGTTTATTTTTAGGTTTAGGTTTAGGGTTAGCCTTAGGGTTAGTGTTAGTGTAAATTTAGGGTTAGGGTTAGGTAAGTCATAGGGTTAGGGTTAGGGTTCTGATTGGGTTTTGTGTTAGGGTTAGGTTTAGGGTTAGTGTTATGGTTAGGGTTAGGGTTAAGATTACTGTTAGTAATAGGGTTAAGGTTAAGGTTAGTGTTAAAATTAGGGTTAGGGTTTCTGCTAATGTTAGTTTTATTGATACGGATAAGGTTAGCTTTAGTGTTAGGGTTAGTGTTAGTTTTAGGGTTATGTTTAGTGTTAGGTGTAGTGTTAGGTTTAGGGTTTGGTTTAGAGTCAGTGTCAGGGTTAGGGTTATGGTTCGTGTTATGGTTAGGGTTAGGGTTAGGGTTAGGGTTTGTGTTAGAGATAGTTTTTACTTTTATCTTTAGTTTTATGGTTAGTGTTAGGGATTGGGTTAGAATTTGGTAATGTTAGAGTTAGGTTTGTGTTAGGTTTAGGGTTATGATTTGTCTTAGGGTTTGTATTAGGCTTAGAGTCAGGGTTAGGGTTATGGTTAGTTTGTAGGATTAGGGTTATGGTTAGTGTTAGTTTTAGGGTTAGTGATAGGGTTAGGTTTAAATTTAGAGTTAGGGTAAGCATTAGGGTTAGGGTAAGTTTTAGTTTTAGTGTTAGGGTTAGGGTTAGTGTCAGGGTTAGTGATAGGGTTAGTGATACGGTTAGGGTTCGTTCTTGGGTTAGGGATAGGGTTAGGGTAAGGTTTAGGGTTAGGGTAAGGTTTAGGGTTAGGGTTAGGGTTAGGTTTAGGTTTAAGGTTAGGTTTAGTGTTAAGGTTTGGGTTAGAATTAGGGTTAGGGTTAGGTTAGGGTAAGTTTTACACTTAGTGTTAGGGTTTGTTTTAAAGTAGGTTTAGTATTAGGGTTAGGGTTACAGTTCTGATTTGGGTTAGGTTTAGGTTTAGGGTTAGTGTTAGTGTTAACATTAGGGTTCGAGTTAGGGTTATTGTTAGTGTTGGAATTATGGTTAGAGTAATGTTAAGGGTAAGGATTAAGATTAGTGTTAGGATTAGAAATAGGGCTAGGGTTTGTGTTAGAATTAGGATTAGGGTTTGTGTTCGGTTTAGGGTTAAGGTGAGTGTTAGGGTTAGGTTCAGGTTTAGGGTAAGTTTTAGTGCTTGGGTTAAAATTCATGTTAGGATTATTGATAGTATGAGGGTTAGAAATAGGTTTAGGGTTAGTGTTATGGTTAGGGATAGGGTTAGGTTTAGGTTTAGTGATAGGTTTAGGGTTATGTTTAGGGTTAGTGTTAGTGATAGGGTTAGGGATGGGGTTAGGTTTCATGTTAGGTTAGGTTTAGGATTAGTGTTAGGGTTAGTGTTAGTGTTAGGGATATGGTTAAGGTTAGTGTTAGGATTAGGGTTTTTGTTAGTGTTAGGGTTAGGGTTAGGGTTAGGATTATGGTAAGTGTTAGGGTTAGGGTTGTGGTTACACATAGAGTTAGTGTTAGGGTTAGGTTTAAGTTTAGAGTTAGGGTTAGAGTTAGTGTTAGGGTTAGTGTTACGGTTAGTGTTAGGGTTTGTGTTAGGGTGAAGTTTACTTTTAAAGTTTGGTTTCCGGTTACGGTTAGGATTCAGGTTAGGTTTATGTTTAGGGTTAGGTTTGGGTTGGGATTAGGGTTAAGATTTGTGTTAGTGTTATTTTAGAGTTAGGTTTTGGGTTAGGGTTATTGTTAGTGTTATCTTTTTATTTAGGGTTAAGGTTAGTTTTAGAGTTAGTGTTAGGTTTAGGTTTAGCATAAGGTTTGGTTTAGGTTTAGTGTTAGGTTTGGGTTAGGGTATGGTTAGAATTAGGGTTTGGGTTAGGGTTAGGATTAGTGTTAGGTTTAGTGTTAGGGTTAGGTTTGGGGTTAGGGTTTGTGTTAGGGTTAGGGTTAGGGATTGTGTTAGGGTTAGGGTTAAGTGTAGGATTATGGTTAGAGTTACTGTTATCATTAGGGTTAGGGTTAGTGTTAGTGTTAGGGTTAGGTTTAGTGTTTGTGGTAGGATTTGGGTTTGCGTTAATGTTAAGGTTAGGGTTAGTGTTAATGTTAGGGTTAGGGATAAGTTTAGGGTTTTGTAAGGGTTAGGATTAGGATTAGGGTTAGGTTTAGGATTAGGGTTAATGTTTGGGTTAGGTTTAGGATTTGTGTTATGTAAGGGTTAGTGTGAGTGTTAGGTTTAGCGTTAGGTTGAGGTTTAGTGTCAGTGTTTGGGTATAGCATTAGGGTTAGTGTTAGGGTTAGCATTATGTTTAGGGTTAGGGTTTATTGTATGGTTAGGGTTAGGTTTAGGATTAAGATTAAGGTTAAGATTAGCGTTAGGTTTTGGTTAGGGTTGGGTTAGATTTAGGTTTAGAGTTAGGGTTATGGTTAGTGTTAGGGTTGGGTTAGGGTTAGTGTTAGTGCTTGGGTTAGCATTATAGTTAAGTTTAGTGTTATGTTAGGGTTAGCGTGAGTGTTAGGTTTAGGGTTAGGTTGAGGTTTATTGTTTAATGTTAGGGTTAGAGTTAGGGTTTGTGTTAGGGTGAGCATTATGTTTAGGGTTAGGGTTTATGGTAGGTTTAGGGTTAGGTTTAGGATTAGGATTATTGTTAGTATTATCATTAGGTTTTTGTTAGGGTTAGGATTAGTTATAGGTTTAGAGTTAGGGTTAGTGTTAGGGTTAGGTTAGGGTTAGTGTTAGGATTAACATTATAGTTAAGTTTAGGGTTAGTGTTACTGTAGCATTAGGGTTAGGTTAGGTTTAGGGTTAGTGTTAGGTTTAGGGTTAGGGTTAGTGTTATTTTTAGGCTTAGGGTTATGATTAGGTTTAGGTTTAGTGTTAGGGTTAGTGTTAGGGTTAGGGTTATGGTTAGGTTTATATTAATTTTAGGGATAGGGTTAGTGTTAGGGTTAAAGTTAGGATTAGGTTTAGTGTTAGGGTTAGTATAGGGTTAGGGTTAGATTTTTTTAGGCTTAGAGTTAGGGTTAGTGTAAGTGATATGGCTAGGGTTAGTATTAGGGTTAGGGTTAATGTTATGATTAGGCTTAGTTTAAGGGTTAGTGTTTGTGTTAGGGTTAAGGTTATGGTTAGGTGCTAAGAGCCAAGTATATGATGCATGGCATTTTTGGTGGAAAGGTGATGCCAGCTAGCCATTGAGATGATATGATTATGTTAAGATTTGCATTCATATGGATATTGGACTCCTGCTGTTCCCCTAGGCAAGCTATGGGACTCCTGGAGAGTTCCCATTGGTTGGAGAAGTACAGTAGGAGGGAGTTCTGGAGGAGGAGCTCTCTCTGCGGGTCCGGGAGGAGGCCGCGTGGGTGGAAAAAATCTTCCCGGGTGCGTACCGGACATTGGCGGCAGTTTCAAAAAATAAAGTTTGTTCCTGCTTGAGTGGCTCATGATTTTGTGCCCAGCCAGACTGCAGCAACTGGCGGCCCACACGGGGAATGCCTGAAGCTTGGAGGTGAGTAAAATTGCTCGCCCCTGAGGGAAGGCAACAAAATGGGTGACCATTTCAAAAAACAATGTGTTCTCGTTTTGATTTATCTTGTTTTTGTTTCAAGCTGCCTATCCCTAGAATTTTCTCAGGCAAACTTGGAAAAATGGTTGGCTCAAAGTTTGAAGTTGTTTGGCCCTGAGAAAGAGAAAATTGATACAACTATTCTTTGTTCGGTTTTT